>NC_135553.1:22659448-22949448 GCF_964340395.1 Glandiceps talaboti
TTTCTCTATTCTTTTGTAGGATGTTTACCAGCATCGTATAGATGTTTATAGAGATGGATGTAATGATACAAGAAGAAGCTTTAAGGCACACCAGAATAATTCCAACATTGGTAAAACTTTACTGTATGAAGACAATTCCAAACTTATCTACTGTTTATTACCTAAAGTAGGCTGCACAAACTGGCTCAAAGTTTGGTTAGTTCTACTGGGTGTTGCAAATTCCTCTCAGGTTAATACTATGCATCACAATAAAGTTCATTTTGGCTATGGTAACGTTTACCCACATCTAAGAAAACTGAATGGAACTGACCAAAAGCAACGTTTGGAGAACTATCTCAAATTCATTTTTGTTCGCCATCCCTTCAATCGTTTATTGTCAGCCTTCAGAAACAAATTTGAATTGACAGATCGGTGGAATGTACACTTCCTTCAGAATTATGGAACAAAGATCATTCGGCGATATCGGACAGGGGCAAATAAGATGTCAACAGCGCAAGTAGCTAAACTCCGTCAGCATGTACAATTCCACGAGTTTGTTCAATATATCATAGACTCGGCAGGTACATCAAAGGTTGATAGCCACTGGAAACCAATGTATCAACTTTGCTCTGCGTGTGACGTAAACTATAATGTCATAGGCAAGTTTGAGAATCTTCAAGAAGACGCCCGCTACGTTCTGAAGCGGGCAGGAGTTGATGACATAGTTTCATATCCTGCATTCGATACGCATGTCACCAACAGTTCTGATACTGACTTACTTCGTCGATATTACTCTAGTATATCTAAAGAAAATATTCTAAAACTGTATAATATATACAAACCAGACTTTACGTTATTCGGATATCCATTTCCGGGGGATTATATGCAGTGGTCAACTACTTCTTAGAGATGAGATACTTTACAATACAAACTTGTATGAAAAAGACTTTGTGTCTTTGGAAAGACACATTGCGCTGAAATTTAATATAATTCCAAAACTACTTAGTAGATTGAGGTGAAATTTGGCAAGAATTATTCATGACATGATGATCCCATCAGTGCTATGCAAATTAGGTCTAAAATGTGTCATTTTGCATTTTGGTCAAAAACTTTCCATTTCAAAACTACTGAGCAGATTGGGCCGAAATTTATTTTAAAACAGGTAGTCAACTTGTTATGTAAACAGCAAGTTATTCAGTCAATTTACTTGCCGAGTGGTAGTATAGACACTGATTACTGATTTAGAACAGAAAACATCAGCTTTTCAAATCATTACTTTATTACATGTAATGATTTTAAAGGATATCCTTAAAAATGGGAAAGAAATTGAAAAAATGAAAAGCAAATAATCAGCAAAAAATAAATATTTGTAAACAAATATGGCCAATCCCAAGTTCCTAGAGTAGACTAAAATACGCCGCCGAGGCGCTCGGCGTCCTAGAGCGCGCGCGGCGACGACTTAAGTTTAGATAAAACGCGTAGGGAAAAAAGGCGCGAGCGACTGTCGACAGTCTAGTCCGGTCCGTCCATTTTTAAATAAACGATAATATTTTTTAGCAGCTGGTTTATTAAGTTATTTCGCAAATAATATATGAAAGGGGTAAAATAACACAGGTTTCTAGGACTAGGATCGTGTAAGTCCACATAGCGCATTTAATTTATATTTCGCGGTGTGTGGACTTACGCAATCCTAGAAACCCGTGTTATTTTACCCCTTTCACATATTATTTGACAATTGTCTTATTAGTATCAATATCATATTATATTCTGAAACATATCTTGGGGAAACAAGTGCCTGTGACCAAAACGCAGTGTTAAGTTGCAAAACAACTATATGTCAAGTTAAAAATAGGGTCAAGGGAATGTAAATGAGGGCGGTTAGATGGAGGGTACCCAGTACAAGAAAAAGGAAGTGTTCATTACAATTAAATTGCAAATAAGGTATTTCATCACTATGTTTACATTTACTTTGAAAATAAAACAATTTACCAATTATGAAGAAAATTAATATGACGTTACATTTTACAAAATAACTGGAAAGTAGTTGCAATAATTGTAGCATTTAGTTTTTAATTTAAAAATCATTCATGGGGGGGGGGGGGAGGATGGGGTAGCCTTTATTACGGTTTCAGGGTTTAAAGTAAATGTCAGTTCTGAGTGCAAACCCTGGAATGATAAAAATCTTAAAAGACAAAAAAAATCAAAGCTCAAAATATAAAACTAATGCAACAATTATTGCAGCTTACTGGAAAATTACTGGCAGTGCATTCTATTCTGATGCCATCAACGTAACTGTGGGCATTTACTGATATAAATGTATCTCATTAGACTCTTAGTACTCAAAGACAAAATATATTAAAGATGGTAAGATGATAAAAGGACAAATACCCCTGTAGTACATTAGTTTTGCATACCAACGCACATTCTGGTGGGAAATTGCCTCTCAATTTTATTGATACAATTAATTCTTTAATAGTGATCATCTCTTACATGTATATTCAGATCAGTTGGGCACTTTACAGCTAAATAAGGGTAAATGCCTGAATACGAGCATTTTACTTGCATTTGGTTTGTGCAGTGTGAAGAAGAATTTGAATTATGCGTTTGGTCATTTTTGGGGATTTCCTGCAAAGATTTACTGGAAACACTCATAATATTACCATAAGTGCACTAGTTAGTTTCTTTGTCTTGACAATGCAAAGGGTGTTCAGACAAGGGTGTTAGGGTATTCTTGATGTCGGTTTTCCCATCAACCCTTGCTAACAAATTTCTCCACATGTCAAGTGCAGTAGCGCTCTTTACAAGATTTCAAAGTTGAGTACATAACCAAGGTGAATATGTTTTTGAAAAAATCTATCACCCAAAATCATACGTCAGGTTATAGCAGTAATTGATACATACACTATAGACAAAAATATATCTGGCTGGACTAATCTCTTTTATTCTGTGGATCCCGACATTCCAACAACTTTTGTCATCACCACTCCACATCCCTCATGAGACAAGTACTTTCACATGGACATCATTCCTGAAATTATGATTGGACACAATTACAGAGGTATATTTATTTCACTTTGTCAACAGATGTGTGTACACTTTATAATCTGACTGGATTGAAAATAAAATCATGCTGCATGGCATATTTACAACATGTTTTTAAGAGACACTTAACTGACGGACATATCAAAACAATATGATCAGCATACAGGAGATGGTTGATACATTTACCTCCAAGGTGACAGCCAATCTTAGCCTCAGCTAGTTAGTTACTCAAATTATCAATATACACCGTAAAAAGACGAGGGGATAGAATGCCACGTGCACCTTGTCTAACACCGTTACAGATAGGAAAAGGCTCAGTCAAAACAGAGCCCCATCTGATACAAAACTCTTGATGCCGATACCAGTAAATTAAAATTCTAACAATAAAAGTAGGTACACCTCTATCCAGTAATTTACGAAAAGGGTCCAATGATTGACTCTATCAAAAGCCTTAGTGGCATCTAAAAAACACACAGAAACACTGGAGTATTGTGACGGGTGTAAAAATCAATAATTTTTTTAAAAGTAGATATACACATGTATATGTCGGTAGAATGACTTTC
The DNA here is from genome assembly GCF_964340395.1 of Glandiceps talaboti. Classification (NCBI taxonomy): domain Eukaryota; kingdom Metazoa; phylum Hemichordata; class Enteropneusta; family Spengelidae; genus Glandiceps; species Glandiceps talaboti. The sequence goes on from NC_135553.1 coordinate 22,663,033, forward strand.
TTTAAACCCGAATTGATAATCAGAGGTACGTAGAGAATTGGCACATTTATTGAGTATCATAATTTCATAAAGTTTCGAGATGACGGTAGCAATGGCTATAGGTCGATAATTACCCGCGTCGGTGACGTCACCAGTTTTGTTTTTAACAATTGGGACCAAAATAGTGTCTAAATACGAGTTGGTAAATAACCATGAACATGAGCAGCTGTAAACAAAGAAGAAAGCAAGACATGAAGGCGCCATTAGCATATTTCATGTGTTCTGCGGCGATACCATCAGGCCCCATGGCCCCACTGCTTTCCCATTGGTCAAACTGTTCACACATTTACAGACATCAGCTGGTGACACAATCATGCTTTCAAAGAAGGTGATATCAGCTAAGCATTCATTGTCGTTTTGGGCCACTGATGAAAGAAGACCTGCAAAATGATCGCGGCCACATATTTGCAATGTTATGATGACCATAGTCTTGCTGCTAGACGTTCGGGCTTTCTTTCGATACTATAAGCGAACGAAGTTCGCAGTGAGGGCTTGCCCGAACAGTCTAGCAAATGTCATTTTCAGACCGGACATTCCATTGAGTGAGTTGGGCCATGTATGGATATATATACTTTTTAATATAGGTATTGACAAACACACTTATGTCATTACTATGTCTTATCGGTTTATGGTAATTGTGAGTTTGATGACTGTGTGGACGTTGTCATTCCCACATTTCAGTTAACGCATTGGTGGTTATTTTTACAAGCCCCTCCTTAAGATTAATATGCATGAAAATTAGCTATTGTCCTCTGTTTGTGCTTGTCGCTAATGCGGTTATTTATATCCTGATGACATTTGCTCGACCTTGGATGTCCCATCCTCGATAGCGATGTTCGGTCGTGTATCGTATATTGTATGAGAAGAACATCCGAGGCCTAACAGATAGACTATGATGACCATTGCAGTCACCAACAGACGACGACAAGGGTGAAGACTTTTGTAACTACTGACGTTCTTCCAAAACTGTTTGCTGTCACCATTAGAGATGTTTCTCGTCAGTGCATCAGCTTCCATTCTATTCTCATTAATTCTATATGACTTTAATGCATATTTAAACTTAGCGCGTGTTTTCTCATTATTTCAAAAATTGGGCCTTGGCGCGGATTGAAGGGCATCACCACCATCTATCAACTTTACTGTTTTCAACTGTTTTACTTATAGAGTTGTGATAGATAATACTTCCAAATATTTATTCTTCAATAAACTATGCAAGTAGCATGCTGCACAGTGGGCTTCAGAAGAAACATTAGCTTTTGACCTAGGCCCAGAACCGGTCTAACGAAGTGGGTGTAAATTACCAGGGGGTAGTAGCTGGGGGTTGAGAATGGGGATGTCATGAATGTAACGAAGTGGGTGTAAATTACCAGGGGGTAGTGGTAGCAGGGGGGTTGGGAATGGGGATGCCATGAATGTAACGAAGTGGGTGTAAATTACCAGGGGGTAGTGGTAGCAGGGGGGTTGGGAATGGGGATGCCATGAATGTAACGAAGTGGGTGTAAATTACCGGGGGGGGGGGGCGGTGTAGTAGCAGGGAGATTGAGGGAATTCGAATGGGGGTGTCATGAATTTTGATGTTACAATAGAGAAGGGTAATTTTCCATACCCCTATATATATGGGGAAGGTCAATTTTTAGACTGTTTTGGATACTTGCTCTTTTCCAGTCCCCCTACCACCCCCCCACTACTAAGTTATCACTCGTTATATAACATGTTTTCTGTCTCTACATCTAATATTGTAATGACATTGGCAATACAACACACTAATTTAATAGTATGTTTCCGATAATATGACCTACTCTAGTTCAAGCCACCAATCCTAAATATTTCTCATATTCAAAAGAGTTAAAATTAAGAGAATTTACTCCAGCTATTTACTTATGTGTATTTCATAGAATCCACGTCTTTATACAGCACAATACAGTCTACGTACTGTATTCGTGTATTTCATAGAATCCACGTCTTTATACAGTACTATACAGTCTACATACTGTATTCGTGTATTTCATAGAATCCACATCTTTATAGAGTACTATATAGTCTACATACTGTATTCGTATACTTCATAGAATCCACGTCTTTGTACAGTACTATATAGTCTACATACTGTATTCGTATACTTCATAGAATCCACGTCTTTGTACAGTACTATATAGTCTACATACTGTATTCGTGTACTTCATAGAATCCACATCTTTATACAGTACTATATAGTCTACATATACTGTATTCGTGTACTTCATAGAATCCACGTCTTTGTACAGTACTATATAGTCTACATACTGTATTCGTGTACTTCATAGAATCCACGTCTTTATCGAACGAACGTCGCACGGCTGCTGATTGGATAAAAGTTTAGTGTCATCCATATCATGGCAGAACCAGCATATTTTCGAGGGAAAAGCTCCGTTATGGGTACACGTGGTTTCGTCCGTTTCCACTCCTATACGAGAGAATTTATATCGAACCCGCATATGCAGGAACAGACCGAAACAGACCGAACTAACAACGACCACTGAAATAAAGAACGATTAACAAGACCCAAAAATCGGGCTGAATAAGGGAGCATTCAGTGTTTACAGGGGGGGCAGAGGAAATCACACATGGTATGTTAAGTGACCCTCTCCCCATTCTCCATTTGTAAAAAAGTGACCCTCCCCATGACAATTGCATATACTGAACGTTAATTAATAAATATTCCCATTATATGTATACATACAAATTATATGATTTTGACTCTGTATTAGAAAGCAATATTTCTACATATAAAGTGCCAAACAGTAAAAGACTGGCTAGTTACCTTTCTCTTATAATTATACACAATCTAGTGAGTGTCTAAACGTGCTTTCCATGTTGTGCATACTCTGCCTGATCTGGTCACTTGTAAAAGTTCCCTGATATCATTGTCATCATCATCACGTTCACCTTCAGTATTGCCATTATCAGTGTCACTCTAATCTGACTCACTGGTACTACTTGAGTCAGTACATGTATCACTGTCCGTGTTCTCTATGACTTTCAAAACTAAATCATCACTTCATCATCATCATCATCATCATCATCATCATCATCATCATCATCATCATCATCATCATCATCATCATCATCATCATCATCACCATCACCACCACCACCACCACCATCATCATCATCATCATCATCATCATCATCATCATCATCATCATCATCATCATCACCACCACCACCACCACCACCACCACCATCATCATCATCATCATCATCATCATCATCATCATCATCATCATCATCATCATCATCATCATCATCATCATCATCATCATCATCATCATCATCATCATCATCATCACTGCTATCATGACCATCATATTTTAACAACAACATTCACGTACAGTGTGAGTGATAAGGATGCATCGTTTTACAATTTTCTTACAATATAAGTATTTTAATTTTTGTATTTTTGCATGTAAAAATAAATGTTGAGTGCTCATCTCACTTTTACATCTCAAAACACACAAAACAAATTGACAATAATTGAATCTTCAATTTGGTCACAAAACTACGGATTGTCACTGTAAAATGTGACCCTCCCCCAAGAACAGGTTTGTAAAATGTGACCCCCCCCCCGATTCCTCCAGCCCCCCTGTAAATACTGAAAGCTCCCTAGCAAGAACGAGACTCGATGATATTTAGTAAAGATTATTCTCCAGTATTTGGCAGCAAATTATTGGTTTATTTCTAAGGCGCGCACTAACGGTTTAGTTACTTATTGTCAAGTTTTATTGCATGTTGAAACAGAAGGCTGGATATTTGTGGTGATAAGTTGATAACACATTCCTTTTGTAAACCACCAACTGTGCTTTCTCTTCAATTGCTGTTAATTGTTCAGACTTCCTTTACAAAGGAACTTGACTCACAAATGACCCTACAATAATTATATTTGAGAACGTTATGACTCTGAAAGGAGCGATGTCCCACCACACCTGACCGCCCTGTCTAATTTGTTTTCATTTTGAAGTATAAGAAAAGAATAATAGATATATTGACAGATAAATTAAAAACTACAACACTGAACAACAGATTACATGTAAAGAAATGTAGTCATGATTCGTCATAGACTGTAAGATACGTCGTGACGTTTCGCCCTCACCGGCCTCCTCTCTCTGTGTTAGGGGTTGGCCGATGGTTGAGGGCGCCCCGTCACGGCGTACCTTACAGACTAGATTCGTCAGTCAATAGTACTGTTTATAACGCATTTGACGGAGTATTTGTCCGTCACTAATGCTATGTTTATAACGTATTTGATCTTACAACAGGATTATGTACATTTTAGGAGTGCTGAGTTCTCCTTGGATTGCCTCATATTTAAACAAATATATTCTGTACTTTGATGAATATCTTGGCAGGTTTCGAATTCATTCTCGAAGCATGAAGACGATCCAATTTTAAACAACTGTTAAGTTAAACATGTTTGTTTTATTTTGAAACATAAAAGTACAAAAATGTACATCTATTTGTCATCGTAAAAAGACAAGATCTTCTCCATATGCATGCATCATCACAGCGTGTGTTTGAGGCATGGTAACATGGAGTAAAGTGTTCACAAACAAACCGGCATATTTTCAAACATGGCGGACAAGTCCGACTAGCCAAAATATATTTCTCGGTCTAAAAGTGTAATATAATTGTATATGACACTTCTACAGCAATGAGTACGAAAACTAAACGCCAGATATCCACTGGAAGACCTGTACCACCGTCCAGACCATCTGCAGTGTCGTCCCGTTACCCTAGAAAGAGTTCTCCGTCGGTTAGGTGAGTTAATAATGTAAACTAAACCGTACGTACACTGTACAGTGTACACTGTAGTCTGTAGTAGTTTGGCAGACGGCTCACTCCAGGTTTAAATCAATTACCAATTATACACATCGGTGTCAAACTCGCATCATTTACAACCCATTTCAATAATTGATGGTGTATTATTTGAAGCGTTATAATCTGTAAATAAAAGAGAAATCATACCCGAAGAACTTCAGTATATTTAATTATGTAGGTTAATGAATAGCATTAGCAATGACATTTTCGTTGTTTACATTACAACTCAGTAGTGAGACTGTACAGCCATAGGCCAAATTCGTGTAGGGTCTATGGTACAGCCGGGAGAGGTTCTAGATCCACAGGCACTTGAATCAATCTGTATGGATTTTCTCTCTCTTTTTTCCCCATACATTTTTACAAAGAAAAATTCCCATACAGATTAATTCAAGTGCCTGTGGCTAGATCAGTCCATGCAACCAGGAATGCAGTACATGATCCAACTACCGTTATAATAGTTAAAGGATGACTGAGTTACTCGTTGTTGTGTTGACACTACATGTACTTGACCGAAAGATTTGACTAAAAAGTTATCAAAATTATAAATATGTATTATTAAAATATGTATTATGAAGAATGTATATAGGGACTGGGGTATCTATTAAACATTTTATCATTGACAGCATTTTAACCCATATTTAAAAAAAACTGGAGAGAGGGTCATGTTTTAGAGAAATGAATGTGAGGGAGGGCCTTTTTAGAAAACAGAATCAGGGAAGAGTCATATTTTAGTAGAAATTTACATAACAGACTGGGTTTGACTTCCCCTGGTTGTCTCCACATGTAATATTACTGAAGGCTCCCTAACCAAGTGGTAAGGTTCACTGTATCATGAGTACAGTACCTACATGAAACTTGACTTTGTGGTTATTTCTGGACACTGGTAATTCAAAATTAGCATCTTAAGGGGTGTCCTCTTTCTACAAAGCTTAACAAAGCTTTACAACTGTAATGGTACTTTTTTGCCCCTTCTTCTGGCTGTAGCCACATATCAAGCTTATGACACAGTGAGCATTTGGGTGTTTTTCAACTGCTTGCTTCAAAAGTACATACTACACAATGTTGTCTTGCCTTCCTCATGTCTTTTATCCACATGAATAATGAAAACCAGAAATTACATTTTGTATCACACCATTTGCATGATCAGAACATGATCACATGCCATTTTGCACCTAGACACACAATGACATTGTAGAAGTCAGTGATGTAGCAACATATAAATGATGGATGGGTTACACAGTTATGTTAGTTTGTATACATGTTGTAGAAGAATGTTTGGCAAGCACTGACCCATCATTCGTATTCAGATTTGATGATTAACGTTAGCACTCTCATTGAAGTGTGGTAATTTAATTTTTTTAAAAAGCTACATTTATAGTTCTGTGTTTCAGGTTAACTATAAACTGTTACTTTCTTTATGTCTAGATACATTCCTAATTTATTTTCATGACACTGCACAGTGACAGTTATTGTACATCTACATAGATGAGCCTTTGCCTGGCCTTGTTTTCATTGACTACTCACTATTAAACAATGCTACTTTAATGATAATGTACATTTTTTTTGTACACATGTTTATAACGCCGCCGGTAATGAAGGCATTTGTTCAGTTACTTTGAGTATTTCATAGTCTAGTGCCATCCTTCATCAAATCTCAAGATCACTCTTTACAGATGATTCGATACCACGTTGGCATCCAGACTTAAGTGTTTCAAAGCAAAATGCTGAAATAGATTGTCAATAGCCAAGTACTTGACCAACACTCTTTTGACACAGTTGTATTCAACTTCTCACTGAAATTCTGTGTATAAATAAAACAACCACAAACCATGCCATTCTAACCTAAATATTTATAGGAGACTGAGCTCCTCTTCAGTGTGTTACCAGTATCATATTGTTGACTAAATACTTGGTACACTATTAATAATCAATACACTCCATAATGAATCCCAATGCTGTTTTTTCACTGTGTAGGAATCATCAAGTAAGAAGTGCTGTCAATGGTAAACATGTTACAGCCAAACCAAAGACTACTGCCACCACTGTTGAATACGAAGACAGCGATACTGAACAAGACATTGTTATGATGGATATACCATCAATAGCAGATACCAGCAGATGGCAAGAATTGAATAAAAAGTCATCAGAAATCAGTCCTGAGAGAATCGTAAGTACATACATGTACATGTACTTTGGGAAAAATGTTGTAAGAATAAAGGACAGTAAACTGATTAATTATAAATGTATAATAGATGATTTTAATCATCAAGCTAAGGACTTCGGGTCAAGGTTTGGTGAGGGAAGGAATAAGGTTAAACCCCCTAACTTAATTTGTGGCATCTATCGTGGATAGACATGGTTCACTACACTGGTTGCCTGTTCACTTCCTTCTTCTTACAATACAATACAAAGCTCTTAATGACAAAGCTCCAGCCTACAAATGCAACCTGTTGCAAAGTTACACACCAGTGCATTGCTTTGTTCAGCTAACAAGAGTCTCCAGAGTCCTACTTTCCAAACAATTCAAGACCAAGATATACATGTATGGTGGACTGGTTATACACTTTCAATTGCATACATGTATGGTGGTTATACTGGCTCTGTGGACAACTTTGATTGTCTAAATAAATTACTGATCATTCTGTTTAAATAAATATATTCTCTCCCTACGTGTACAGATAGATAGATAGATATTATTTTATTATACAAATGTACAAATGTAAATTATACATTTCAAAATCATATGTAAAAATGGAAAGTAAAAACTTTTCAGTGAAAGGTTATTCAACCAACCCTATTTTAAGTCTAGCCCAACCTGACCTATGCCTGGGATATTCCACATACATGTACATGTAGTGTGCCCAGTTACAATGTGATACAGGGTATTTTTCTGTCTGTCATGATAAGGCCATGTGTGGTGTCTTTCATTTAGTCCTGGTTTGTTAGATCACCCTCTACAAGAGAGGAACACTCACAACTGTACATTGTATATGTTATGATTATCAAATCTGCACAGTTGATCTTCTTCTGCTGTATATTCCATGTGTTTGATGTTGATGTTCATTTTGATGTTTGATGCATGTGTTTTGTTGTGTGTGATACATGTACATGTAGGTCTTATTATCCAGACTACTAAATAATATTAACAATGTACACAATTTTGTTCTAAATTTCAGTTGCTCCATTCAGGAGAAAGCAGTTATCTAAAGGTGTATGAAGTAGACTTAAATGCCGCCAACGTAGTACGGATAAACAATTTAGAAAAGGTACGAGTATATTTATAAGTTCTTTTTATTTTGAAGTCATAACTTACATTATTGCAGTTATTCAAATTAGAATGTATGTAGTGTCATAAACATTGCAAACATTTGTACTTAGACCTAATAAAACAAATTGTGTGGTTCAGATTACACTCAATTTTAGAATAGGTGGGGTAGGTAGAATTTTAATTTTATTTTATTATATATTTTTTTCTGTGTGAGTGTCTAGTGCAAGTTTTCCATTATTTTCCAAATGGTCTCTGTGTTGTTTATTTCTTCCTATCAGATGTACAGCCATTACAGATTGGAAGAACAGTTTTAGAGTGTCTTTTTAAATTGACGGCAGTTTCCACATCCACTATAATTTCTCGTGAGACTTCACAATTTTTGTGATTTCTTTTTTTTTTTTCTTCACAAATATGCAATTTAAAAAAGTATAGGGTCGGCAGTGAAAAGCTAGGTGGGGTCAGGTAACCGGAACCAAACAATTATTTTTTTTAGGCCTTACATGTACATTCTGTTTTTTGTAAGTAATTTATTTTATGCATTTAGTTATAACTTTATAAGGTGAATAATTAACCTGCATAGTATGACAAAAATGCTTTTTAGAGAAATTTAGGTTTCACTTTGAATAAGAATATAATGTTACGTTAAGTCTTTGACCAATATGCCATTATCCAGTTATCAGAGATATATATCATTTCATAGTTTGGCCACTAGGAATGCTGTTGTTTTGGGGTCAGAAGTGAGGGCCAAAAAGTGAAGTATTATAGCATAAATAGAGCACACACAAAGTTACCACTCATTTTGCATGTTCTTCATGTATTGTAGTCTCAGTTACCCAGACTCTCACTGCTGGGTTTCTCTCTACGAGACCTCCCCAAATGAGAGTCTGAGGAAACTACATTTCAACTACCCGGTACTGGAGTCACACAGTGCATTTCTTCCAAGTCATAAAAATAGGTTTACAAGGCCTGTTTGTTGTAATTTAGATGTATCACTTGCTTGAGATGTGATAACTTGTTACAAAAGTAACTAAATCGTGTAGCCTACAATGTTGGACGTGAAGTATTCCCCAGCATGCACTGCTCTAGAAGCTACTTCCTGTGCAGACGGGTTGGACTCTCGTTTCCCCAGACTCTCATTATAGGGAGAGTCTGGGTAACCAAGATTAGATATACTTTTTTATTAGGAACTACCAGTAATCAAAACATGTCTACATGTAACTACTTTTTTAAGAACACAATACTTTGGTCATGGCTTCATGCACAGCCATATAATGAGTGCAAAGGCCATGACCTTACTTTGTCAAATCCATGTTGGCCTCTTGCAATCTGTGGTGTAATGATTTGTTTTTTCTACCCCATGTTCAGTTCACAAAGCTAAGAGTTCTTGATTTATCCTGTAATCACATAAGGAATATAGAAAACCTTCAACACAATGCAGTAAGTAAAGTTCACTTCAGTTCATCAGATGTATCACACATCCCATAATAATTATTTCCATCAGTGAAGGTTGTCGTGTTGTTTCTAATTATGTTTTTACAGCCTGAGGGGAGGTTACCTGTGGTCATTCCTCATGACATACAATGTACTCTCACTGGGCTCTTTTAGACCTACAAATACACTGTATATTACAACCAAACAGCTACCAGTATGTCTCTTGACCATATCTTTTTCAGTAGGACCCATCTGTAGCTGAAGTGCACATAAACAATCCATAATGTTACATGTACAGTGTATGCATGATGTATTTGATTGGGTGAAATTCATTATATTGAATTGTAATTGTATTATACATGTAACTGAATTATGGCTAGAGCCCTCATTGAAATTGTAAGTGTGAAGTCAGTTTATTTCAAGTGAGAATTAGAGTAAAGTCAACCAGATCCATTTATCTGTACCTATAGTCTAATACGTGCGAGACCAGACATATCAAAATATTGTTGTGTTGTGTTTGGAATAATTTCAGGATCTCCGAGAATTAAAGCTTTATGGTAATGAAATAACAGAAATCAAGAATCTTGATTTGTAAGTATACAAAGTAACTTTACATGTATTGTTAGTAAGCAAGTACTGTATGACATGTAAATTATATGAGAGAGAGAGAGAGAGAGAGAGAGAGAGAGAGAGAGAGAGAGAGAGAGAGAGAGAGAGAGAGAGAGAGAGAGAGAGAGAGAGAGAGAGAGAGAGAGAGAGAGAGAGAGAGAGAGAGAGAGAGAGAGAGAGAGAGAGAGAGAGAGAGAGAGAGAGAGAGAGAGAGAGAGAGAGAGAGAGAGAGAGAGAGAGAGAGAGAGGGAGGGAGGGAGGGTCAGACAGAGAGACAGACAGAGAGACTATGCGATACATATATGAGGAATTTCACTCAATGTCCTCTGAGGGAGGGAGGGAGGGAGGGAGGGAGGGAGACAGACACAGGGAGGGAGGGAGGGAGGTGGGGCATGACAGAAACAGACAGCTAGTTGTACATGTAGACAGATGCAGACAGACGGTGAGGTGAGGTCTGCGTGTCTATCTGTTTGTCTGTGTGTGAATTGTTTACATTCATATATGTTATTTGTTTACTTACCAGCCTAGCAACTTAAAATTAACCTCCTTATCTTTGTTCAGGTGCACAGAGATTTGTCATCTTTTATTACAACACAATAGAATCAAAACAATAGGTAAGTACATAGATTTCAGCCTATGCCATACATATACGAGGAGTTTCACTAAATTTCCTCTGATACTGTAAACCTAGATATTTCGGCCACTAGAAAATTTTGCAACTTTACAATCTTCAGCTTGCTGTCAAAGACCAACTTTTACTAATTACCAAACAGGTACATTGTGTTCATGTACAAGAAGGCCTTTTACTAGTTTTAGTTACTACTTATTTTTGTGTTTTTGTTTTCCAGTGAAATAAGTCTTTAGCTGAAATTTTCAGGTTGACAGCATAATGTACATTTGTATAATCCTAAACTACAGAGAAGCTGGTAAATTTTTGTACCGCTGATAACTTGCATTGTTACATAGAGTAGAAAGCAAGGAAATATCATTGTATGCCATCTCACCTCAAAAACCAGCATACTGAGAAAACTACTTATAATTATATTGGGCCCCAAAAAAAGAGAGAATTGTTTCTGGTCAGTGTGCACATCACTTAAATACACTCGTGTTGGTCATTTTTTGTGTGTTTGTCCAGCTCATGCAGTCGGCAGATCCAGGGGGAAACACAAAAATAACCCTCCCTCCTTCAATGAAGACAACGGCAGAGTCGATCATAAACAAGCAAATGACATCTGCCCCACATATACACTTGCTCTAAAGTAATAAATAAAAAGAACAGTAACTGCCACAAATAGTAGGTTGAGTGACAGGTTTGTTAAGAATTGAAAAAAAAAAAAAACCCAGACTGTCATGACCAGATTCAATTTTTCTTTTTTTCTTTTCTTTTTTTGCCTCGGATACATAGAAAGTGTATATACAAGATATATGCTGCATGTATATTCTTGTTTGCACACTTACTGTCATAAAACTTTGACAATATTTATAGAGAGAACATTTACTAATAATCTCTCTGTTTTTGGGTTGAAATGATTTGGGAAATATCTTGGATGGTATTTTCATTATTAACCTGTACATAATAATCACACCATATTCTTAATTTTCTTTTCTTTTTGTGTAGGTAGAGGTCTTGCGAATCTCCGGAAACTGAAAATGTTACGTTTAGATAGTAATCAAATGTGTAGAATTGAATCAAGAGAATTAGCAGCATGTGGCCAGTTGACTTACCTCGACATTAGCAGTAACAAGATAGATAATCTTACGGTAAGTTGACTTAGCAGTAACAAAATTTATAATCTTATGGTAAGTTGACTTACCTAGACATTAGCAGTAACAAAATCGATAATCTTACCTAGACATTGGCAGTGACAAGATAGATAATCTCATGGTAAGTTGACTTACCTAGACATTAGCAGTAACAAAATCGATAATCTTACCTAGACATTAGCAGTAACAAGATAGATAATCTCATGGTAAGTTGAATTACCTAGACATTAGCAGTAACAAAATCGATAATCTTACCTAGACATTAGCAGTAACAAGATAGATAATCTTTCGGTAAGTTGACTTACCTAGACATTAGTAGTAACAAAATAAATAATCCTACGGTAAGTTGACTTACCTAGACATTAGCAGTAACAAAATAGATAATCTTAACTTGCAATCATGTAGACATACTGTGAGATTGATTGATTGTATTATACATACATACCGGTTTAATACCTGTACTCTGATTCTATCTATTGTCATCAAAACACATCCTTGGCCTGAAAATCTGAAAATTATTTATTTAAATGTTAAAATAGTATCAGAACAGCCAGAAACTTAAAAGAAAAAGGTGAATGATGATTGAATGGTGAGAATGGTCAGCTGAGAATGTGCGAGTTAAGATTCAGCCTTACCATTGTTCATTTTAGTTTTTCCTTTGTTAATCATATGCTATCCCATACCATCCTTTGCCGAGCCAGTATTTAGCAATTGTTAGGCCAAAAAAATAAAACGATTTGTTTCTCGTACTCGCGTGCGTCATCTACACATGTTTTTCTTTCATTTTCCCTTTTTAGCCAACATCTACCGGTACTTTCCATATTGATGGCAAAACCAAACAGTTTGAGAAGTACAGATGAGAGGCTGTAAAACAAACAGTTTACAATGCATGTAGTTTACTTTCAGAGTTCAATAAATGTTATTAACCGTTCAGGGCAGTTTCAGTGGTAACATCATGTATGTGATAGTGAAATGGTTGATGAGTCAGTGTGCTTCCCCAACCAACACTCCCCCCTCCCCACCCCCCTTAAAAAAACACCATCACCGCATCATTTTTGAAATTTCACTAGGACGAGAAACAAAGTCTTTTGTCTTTTTGGCCTTACCTTGTCTAATTTTCTAGCCCGCATTTGTTGACAAATTTCCAAAAGAGGATTCTGTTAGAGATTTTAGTACAGACATTTTAACCCATGTCCTGGTTGTAAAAAAATGAGAACTGTCTAGTCTGAAAATAGGTAGAGTTTTATTTATATTTTTTATCTCTACAGAGTCTAAATTGTTTGGGTTGTTTGGAGGAACTCTATGCAGCAAATAACAGAATACAGAAAGTGACAGACCTTGGCAGGTGTAGAAAGGTAAGCTATTACAACTGGCAGACCTTTGCAGATTGATTGATTGATTAATTGATTGTTTAATTGATTGATTGATTGATTGATTGATTGATTGGTTGGTTAGTTGGTTGGTTGGTTGATTGATTGATTGATTGATTGATTGATTGATTAATTGATTGATTCTATCTGTATAGCAACCTTTGAACTTTACTTTGTGGTAGAGACTAGTGCTCAAAAAATTGAATGAATGAATGAATGATTGATTGATTGATTGATTGATTGATTGATTCATTCATTGACAAGCATTTACAAGGTAGAAAAAGACACTTGATGTACAAGTAAGCGACCCATACATGACATACCTCTCTTTCTTTCTCATTTCTCAGATACAAGAGATTGACCTCTCTAAAAACAAGTTAATAGACATATCAGGACTAAAAGGATTACCTTACATCACAGTAAGTTCATACTATCATCTAGAAATTAGGGTATATCACAGTAAGTTTACAATATCATCTACAAATTAGGGTACATCACAGTAAGTTTACAATATCATCTACAAATTATACAGTATATACATTGGTGATTGTTTGAAATCCAGAGTACATGTAGTTTGAATCAGCAAAGAGTTTGCTAAAAGAAAACTTGCTCCTGGTCTTTTTGAAATCATCAAAGAAATTTATGTGTTCACTATCTTGTTTGCATGGAAATAATCAATCTATTATTTTTCCCTGGAGTTAACACATTGTTTAGTGCCCATTTTATGATATGGAAAATTTATCAGATTGTTTTGTTCTCAATATAGATTAAATTGCATGATGGGTCATTATTTTCAGAGATTTTTTGTAGAAGTTTTTGTGAAGAGAGTAATACTAATAGCAAAAGTTTAAAAAAGTTAAATTCCAGCACTTCTCTAGATGCCCATACAGCTTAGTGAAGTCATGTACTACTGCCGTGTTATTATTAATGAGAAATTTTCTGCATTTATGGAATACATCAGTACAAGCATTATGTTACATCCCTTAGTTCATAATGCAACATTATTTTTTAGTTTTGTATAATGGCTTCATGACTTTGCTCATGGTCAGACACTGCTACTGGGTGGGCAACCTAAGTTGACAAGACCAATTATGTGCTACAGAGCACAAATTGTATATTGATTGTCATTAGATGTTTATTAGATTTTTTATTTTTAATAAAGTGGCAATATGGATGAGGATTGGGTATTTTTTTGGATTTTTGATTTATAAAACAATTTTATCATGGCTTCCTACTTAAAAAAAATCAATGCGAAACAACATTGACCAAGTCTGTGTTTGTAACTCAATAAATTGCAAAAAGCTAAAAGGAATGTGTAAAATGTACATGCAATAACAAACATTTTATACATTTATTTATGTTTTGCAATTTATTGAGTTGCAAACACAGACTTGGTCAATGTTGTTACACATTGTTTTTTTCAAGTAGGAAGCCATGATAAAATTGTTTTATAAATTAAAAATCCAAAAAAATACCCAATCCTCATCCAGATGGCCACTTTAACATGTAGAAAGATATGGCAAGCAAAGAAAAACAGAAAATAAATTCAAGAGGAAAGAATATTAGGTTTTGAGTTATTTATGTCACTTGTGTATCTGTTACAGACTCTGAACCTTGCCAATAACTGTTTGTCAAATGAGAATCTTAAAGCTGTGGGTAGACTCAAGTAAGTACAATGTTTATACTATATGGCATGGTGCATGAGTGCAAGTGTGGTGTACTCAGGGGGTATTTGCATGAGTGCTTGCAGTGTTTTCTGTGGCTGTACTTTAATGAGTGTAGCGAGAGAAAGTACAACAGAAAAAAAACTGCAGACATACCACACTGGTACTCACACAGCATGAGGTTCAGTTATTATTATATTTATTTATTGAAAACAGCAAATTTCCATAAAAATTAAGCTGTGCGATCGTGTGCTTTCATGTATAGTGAATGATTGTTTCATCATTTGCATATCGTTTTGCATATACATACACATTGATATTTCCTGTCAGTGAAAATACCACTATGCTTGCATCAGTGCAAGTAATCATTGGTACATAAATTATGTATTGATGCTAATTACCACTTGATAATTAATGTAATATATTATATGAATATCAGTCCAATGAGAATGTGGGTAGACTCGTGTATCAAACCAAATAAAATTTTGCTCCTGGAACAGGTGCAGAACCTGTAACATTCCTGTGATAAAGTCTGTGTCAGTGTAAAGATGGCACTATGGTTGTAACAAAGCTGTAGTCACATGCCTACCAACAGAGTTGTGGCTACATTACTTTGTACATTGCTGTTGGTACACTGCTGATACAGTGACGTGTGTACAGGCATGTCACAGAATTTGTCTTTTCTACATGTGACAGTACCTGTATGTATATAATTGACTGTATACATTGCTGTAGGTACACTGCTGATACATTGATGTGTATACAGGCATGTCACAGAATTTGTCTTTTCTACATGTGACAGTACCTGTATGTATATAATTGACTGTATACATTGCTGTAGGTACACTGCTGATACAGTGATGTGTGTACAGGCATGTCATAGAATTTGTCTTTTCTACATGTGACAGTACCTGTATGTATATAATTGACTGTATACATTGCTGTAGGTACACTGCTGATACAGTGACGTGTGTACAGGCATGTCACAGAATTTGTCTTTTCTACATGTGACAGTACCTGTATGTATATAATTGACTGTATACATTGCTGTAGGTACACTGCTGATACAGTGATGTGTGTACAGGCATGTCACAGAATTTGTCTTTTCTACATGTGATAGTACCTGTATGTATATAATTGACTGTATACATTGCTGTAGGTACACTGCTGATACAGTGACGTGTGTACAGGCATGTCACAGTGTCTATCATTTCTACAAGTGATAGTACCTGTATGTATATAATTGACTGTATACATTGCTGTAGGTACACCGCTGATACAGTGATTTGTGTACAGGCATGTCACAGAATTTGTCTTTTCTACATGTGATAGTACCTGTATGTATGTAATTGACTATACATTGCTGTAGGTACACTGCTGATATATTGATGTGTGTACAGGCATGTCACAGAATTTGTCTTTTCTACATGTGATAGTACCTGTATGTATGTAATTGACTGTATACATTGCTGTAGGTACACTGCTGATATAGTGATGTGTGTACAGGCATGTCACAGAATTTGTCTTTTCTACATGTGATAGTACCTGTATGTATGTAATTGACTGTATACATTGCTGTAGGTACACTGCTGATATAGTGATGTGTGTACAGGCATGTCACAGAATTTGTCTTTTCTACATGTGATAGTACGTGTATGTATATAATTGACTGTATACATTGCTGTAGGTACACTGCTGATACAGTGATGTGTGTACAGGCATGTCATAGAATTTGTCTTTTCTACATGTGACAGTACCTGTATGTATATAATTGACTGTATACATTGCTGTAGGTACACTGCTGATACATTGATGTATGTACAGGCATGTCACAGAATTTGTCTTTTCTACATGTGACAGTACCTGTGTACATGACTGTATACATGGATGTGTACATGTACGCAAATGTAATTAGGTCTGATGTTATAGTAATGTATACTCCATTTGTGAGATATTCTAAACATTATTATTATTAATAAATACAGACTGGTATACATACATGTACATGTGCTTATACCAGTAGACCTGTTACATGTCATTGACTAAATACAGTTCTGAGAGCTGACCAACTGTTCAGACTCTGTAATAAAATTTGTACACACAACTCTGGATACACATCCAGAGTTTGTACATCTCTGTTTCAGTCATGTGATCCCAGTCAGAAATTATAAACCTGTATACATGCTTGTGGCTACAGACCTGTACATGTCTGTCAATACAGCTTTGAACTCTTACCAAAACTACAGACCCTGTAATGGGTAATGGCACGTGTTTCACATATACTGTTACAAGATCTGCACAGGACCTGTTACAGGCATGTGACATCCTGTATATGTGTGTGAATTTCTAGCTGTGTACTGTTACAACAATAAGACTTCACCAGATACAATGTCAATGAATTTCTCAAAGGGTTAAACGAGTGATCTAGCTTGTTGACTGACATAAATTATTTTCTAGTTGAAAAATGACTCTGAAAGTATGTGTCACAACAGAGGATATTTTGATTGTCTGACATGTCAAGTACTGTAAGTTGTTGACGTCCTCGCACGGATTTCTTACCAAGAATTTCTGTTTCACGTCATCCCAAGAGACACTATTCAAATGTGTACGCCCATATTGTTAGAAGTATGGTTACTATTCAGACAGACTTTTCACCAAAGCCTTCATTTTCAAGGTCAAGCAGATATAACTTTGACATACAACAAAACAGTTGGGGGGGGGGGGGGGGCTATGTATTTTATGAAGGCTTGTTTTTTAAATCTTGATCTCAATAAATAAAGAACTCAGGAAGTATGTACACATGCATTTATTTTATCCATTAGTCATACAGAAGTACAGTGTTTGAGGAACTGAAAGTCCAGGGACTTGTTTCTCAAAACCTTCTACAAATATTTTGTAATTAGTCATACATATAATTATACAAAAGTGTCTGAAATATCCAGTTGTTGGTC
The DNA here is from genome assembly GCF_964340395.1 of Glandiceps talaboti. Taxonomy (NCBI): domain Eukaryota; kingdom Metazoa; phylum Hemichordata; class Enteropneusta; family Spengelidae; genus Glandiceps; species Glandiceps talaboti. The sequence goes on from NC_135553.1 coordinate 22,680,983, forward strand.
TGCTTATGTACCCACACACACACATGTAAGTGGAAACAAGGATGGATCCTTCACGCTAATACAAATACTGAACAAGTGAACAATAACATTACGAAAAGTCTCAATAAATTCAAAAATGAAAGTATTTTTCAATTTTAATTAAACCTGCATTAGCTGCAACTGAGACATTGTTTTTTTATCAAATAACCAATCATATATTCACTAAAAATTAGCCAATAATTACTTTAAAAAAAACAATTAGTGGTCAATATTATCTGTAGGTAGTGTAGTGGTAAGTTAAAGTATTGATTGAAAGCTCGGTTTTGAATCTGTCACTATGTTAAAACTGGACTGGTTGTAACTGGTGTATCATTTTTCAATCAGACAACCGCAATATATATTCACTGAGAACTGCTAAAATACCTGTCCAATAATTAGACATTGTACATGTTAATCAGTGGACGATATTATCAGTAAACAGTAAAGAAACCAGTTGAAGTTGTGATTGCCATTGAGGGCCCTGCGTTTGGGTGCAGAATCTCAGAGTATTCATTTTTTAGCCCCCAAATCATTTGATTTGATTTATTGTGTATACAGCTATAAAAAAATATATTTATCCACAGGTGATGTAATACTGTTCATAGTGTATGATAAGTTGTTGTACCCAACAAAACATGTAACATTTTTTTTTTTTTTTTTTTATAAATTTTTTTTAATTTTTTTTATTTCCAAAACAACTGCAACCCTCTCCCCCTCTCTCCGTTTGTTCGTCCTGTGTTTTCTCTGTAATGTATTGTTTGCCTTTGTATTGTCTTGCAGTTGTTTTGGAAACATGTAACATTAAAAAACCCAAAAACATTCCAGTTGCATCTAGTGTGGCTTAAACACTTCAAAAATTTGTTTCTGAAATATGACTTAACTAAACCACCACAGAATTGAACTAAAAAAAAAAAATTCCAGTTGCATCAAGTGCGGCTTAAACACTTCAAAACTTTGTTTCTAAAATATGACTTAACTAAACCACCACAGAATTGAACTATTTGATGTGAAGTAGAAGTGCAAGTTTTCTGAATATTTATGTTAAAACATAATTCATAAGTAAGAACAATCTTCCTGCCACCTAATTTTGCCTCATTATGAAAAGGATGAAAAGGGATATATCAATCTCAAATATTTGCTACTCTGTTAACTCTATTTTTAGATCTCAATGCAACTTTTAATTTCTTCCAGAAAAGTTTCTGACCAACTTCATTTTCAGTCCATTTGATATATTTCTGGGTCAGTAACATCTTTCGTAAAACTCTTGGAATGTCATTATCAGGAATTTCAAGTAACAACACAAGGACTAGAAGATTCCTCTTCTGTCGAAATAAGTGATCTTGAGCCATTCTCATCTCAAAATAACACCACTCACTTTGTGCAAAGCCAGGTGACAGTATCAACATAGTTTTGTGACTAGTCTCTATACTTTCAAGAATGTTGTCAAAAATATCAATACCTGGCATAAAATCACGTTCATGTAAACAGAGTTTGAAATTAGGTGGATCAATATTTTCCAAATGAGGAACTAATTGCTGCATGATCCAATCTCTGTCATTTTCATTGTAACAAACAAATGCATCATATCTGATGTTCAATGGCTGCTCCTCATCATTAACTTGGAGTTGATAACCACCACGTTTTAGTTTGATGAGGAAACAACAATAGCGTATATACCAACGAAAGTGAACACAAAGTCCAATACAAATTGCTGAGAAGGCAAAAATACAGGTAATGGGTACAGAAATCATAAATGCTAGATTACATTCCCATCCAAAGGTCAAAGTTAACACAGACTTTCCATACATCATTATCGGGTCTGCACATTTGATATTTGATGGTAGTATCTGTACATTTCTGTCAGTTTTCATCCAATCTACGAATTCCTTCATTTTGCACTTTGAGCAGTCAAAAATGTTACTATCAATTCTCAAAGTCATTAAGTTGTGTAAGATTTTTAATGCTTGTGCATTAACATCACTGATTTTTGTGTCCACGAGCGTTAACTTTTCTAAATGAGAAAATTTTGGCAACAAATCAAAGATGAATTTATTTGTCAGGTCACGTACGCTAGTGAAAGATAACTCTTGTACATTTGGGAATAAATTTATGAATGTGAAAACATCAGTTGTATTTTTGAATCTGATGTTTGTAAGTGTTAAAGACTTCAAAGACGAAAGGGTTTTGACCGGAATAGTTTTAAGACATTTGTTCTCAATATGAAGAGTTTGCAAGTTCAGCATATTGTCAAAAAATCCTTCAAGTTCTATACACCTGTCGTGATCCTTTAACCGACTATCAAAGAATAATTGTTTGAGTGATGGTATGTCAAATTGAAATTTGATAGGCGAATTGGCAGTTGTCATTAATATCTTCAGATTTTGAACTTTTTTCATATCAAGTCTGTGAAGAGCAACCATAGTGTTTTCATCAGTATTTCTAATATTAAGTGACTCAAGAGAAATAAGTTCTGAGAAAGTTTCATAATCAACCATGACTAAATCGTTGTAGGACAGATCTAATTTTTTCAGTTTTGTCAATGAAGAGAAAGACTTGGGGTCAATGTTGGTTAACTTGCTATGAGACATATCCAACTCTATCAAGGAAGTCAGTTTTCTAAAAGAATACCAGGGAATATCACCACCTTTGAACCCATTGTCATTCAGATACAAATATTCTAGAGTGGTGAGATTCTGTAAGTTGTCTAACAGTTCTTCCATTGTGTATGGCAGTTTGTAGAAACCATTCTCCTGTATCACCAACGTTGTAAGAGAAGTCAAATCACTGAACACTCCATATTCAATGCTATAAGTGAAAACGTTCGAAATTATCCTCAAAGTTTTCAAATTTTGTAGTCCTTCAAACACATTTCCTTGAAGTGTAAAGCAATCCCATTCACGTAATTCCAAAGTTTTTAAGTGTGGTAACCATTGGAAAATTCCAGGTGACGAATGGACTTCTGCTACATGACTATATTCTAAAAACAGATGTTGTAAATGTGAAGCTCTCAAGCCCTTGAAAGTAGAACTTGTAATTATTGATTCTATTATTGGATGCCCTAAACTTAGAGTTTTCATTTCAGAATGTTGAAGATTATCCAGTAACTTCTCAAGACATTCGCCATTGATATTATTATAACCCAGATTCAATGTTGATACCTTAACCAAACTAAATGTACTTTGTCCATTACTCGGACATTTCAAATTATTGTGTGACAAATCCAACTCCTCCAGTGGGAAATCCCCAAATGTCATACTTTGTATATTTGAGTCATTAAGGTTACCTTCCGTCAGATGAAATGCCTGAAGTCTAGGAAAGTCCTGTAATTCAATATCATCACAATCGATGGCAAAGTTGAAGTCATCAAAAATCATTAGTTCAATACTTCTTAAAGGTTTCAAGGGTTTATTTGGAAAACATACTAGTTTATTCTTACTCATATCCAATTTCCTTAATTTCTTCAGCTGTTGAAATGTGTCATCTGCTACTTGAGTTACCTGATTCTCGGAGAGGTCCAAATCTTGCAAATTTATCAGTCCTTCCAGGGAAGAAGATGACAACATCACAATTTCATTGCCACTAAGGTTCAGTCTCAGTAAATTATTCACAGGGTTGAATACGTGATCCATTATGTTTGGTAGCTTGTTGAATGACATGTCCAGTATTTCTAGTTGCTTTGCACCCCAGAAAGCATGTGCTTCAATTAATGATATTAGGTTTGATGACATGTTAAGTTCTTTAAGTTGATGAAGTCCTTGCAGAGATTTTGAGCCGAAAGTTTCTATTTCATTATCTGTAAGTACAAGACTCTGCAGTTTGCCCAGACTTGCCAAACTACCTGGTGATACCGCTTTTATGTTGTTACCATCCAAATCAAGTTGTGTAGCAAAGGATGGTAGATTGCCAGGAACATGATCCAATTCTCTCCCACTGCAGTCAACATAGGACTGGTTGTACACCTTACATATTGCATCTGAGATGACCACAGAAATATCAACAATCAGAAGTAAGATTCCCAGCTGAAGTAGTTTATGTGTGATCCACATCTTTGCTAACTTGACAGTGGAATATCAAAATGGAACAATGACAGATGATTCTCAGATGCTGTATATGCTTTTAACGGTCAAAGCTAAATGACGAAGACTATACTATGGCAAACTTCAACAGAGCTAGAGGGATGCTGTTGGGTCATAGACAGTTTCTCTGCCACTGTCTATGGTTGGTCAAGCAACTTCTTTTGCTGTATTATCTAACTTGTGTCACAATACATGTTATGAAACTGATTCTCTGATATTCCAATAGAGATGTACTCTATTCCGAGGGCTGTATTGTATCATAGACCCCACACATTCCGGGTCTGTAATTGTATAAACGTCCTTGTAGGTGTTGAAATACAGGAACTATTGTAACTGTACATTACCTGAAACTGCATGTATACTGACATTTCAAACTAAATTACAATTAAGCAGTACATTTTTCATATTAATATATTATGCATTTTCAAATATGTATAATACATGTATACACCAAAGTGTACAGATATCCTAAAAAACTTATCATATTTTCATATATTAAATATGAACCAAAAAGTAGGGTAGGCTTCCAGGTGTTACACTATTAAGGATAATGCATAGAAAGTAAATATGTGTGACTTCATCAATAAAGCTATTACGTTAGCAAACAGGTATCAGTTCTGCTTTCTTTTGTTTTCAAATCACATGAGTCTGAATCAGTTTTGAGGACATTGTAAATTTAGATTATGATTTCCTGCAGGTACATGTAAGTTCAACCCACTTTAAGATACATCTATGTCTATCATAAAATCTGTCCCTTTGTGATTGGCTGATCCTGCCTACTGAAATGGATTCATTAATATTCTGGACAATTTGATAGACAAGTGATTTTCCATCGCCCGGTCCGGTAGACTAAACACCTAGTATAGCATCCTTCCTGAGTTCAAAGTTAACCAGCACTTCTTCTTGCTTCTGTTTGAGGGAAGAAATGTCATGAAGAGTTCCCACAACTTCCACAACATTGTTGGTCATATTGTGATACTTGAATAATGGTAATCATGTTTACATTGTGCAACTCAACACACCGAGTTGGTTGTTATCATGTAGTGATGCTATAAACATCATATCTTACTGCGGGAAATAATTAAAAACCTACAGAATTTGTGCCTGTTTTCTGGCCGAAGCTTCATTAAGTAAAAGACCATTAGAAAAATGCTAGGAGGTAGATGAAAGATGAGAGCCAAACATGACAAGAGTTATTTGAAACCAATGGCATAGATGCACCTCGTGATGTGGTATGATTACGGAATAAATTCCTTTTTTTTGTTTTGAATGTGTTCAACTTGGCTTGTGTGAGGTATAAAAGGGTTTTGTCTCTACTTACTCATCTTTGACTTGTCAAGACAAGGCCAGTTCTATTATTTTCCGTAGCTGAATGAAGAATAATATTTAGGAATGATATGCAAGTATGTTTCAATCTTTGTCAAAAGACAATGTAAGCTAAAATGTGTACATGTACATTCATGATCATGATCACTACTTGTGTTTCACTTCATCATGTTCTCTTCTTGCCACAGATCACTTGAAGACCTGTTTTCATGGTAATAGACTTAAATAGCTACTTGTGTATCTTATCATTGTGTTGTTTTTTATCTACAGATCACTGGAAGACCTAAATCTCTGTGCTAATAGACTTATTCGGTTAGAACCACTGATAGAGTCATTTCCAGCATTACAAGTACTTAATGTCAGTGAAAACAAAATCAAAGAATGGAAACAAGTGGTAAGTTTCAAAATCAATTTTTATCTGCTAAAGTAGAGCATTCTCTCACATCCCTGGCAGTCTGAGAGCGTTGAACATCAAGTGTGGAAACGATTTAGTCCGGCACTGTCAAACAATGCCTAAGTGAAATCATAGCTCATACTGATTGGTTGATTGCATTTCATGATAGTCAGTGGTGTACTTATTAGTCAGGTGTATATTTACATTATCAAATAGAATGTGACCATTAGATTGATTTATTGATTGATTGATTGATTGATGGATGGATGGATGGATGGATTGATTGATTGATTGATAGATTGATTGATTGATTGATGGAATGGAATGGGATGGGATTGGATTGGATTGGATTGGATTGGACAAGACCAATGGGAGGAAGTCCCGTTTACAGGCTCCTAAAAATGAAAAACTCAAGAAAAAGACAAGTCTACAAAACAGACAAAGATGTCAAACAAACAAAACTAACAAAATGCACATAAAAACACATTACAAGGTAAATATATAAAATCAATTGGACTTGAGATGACAATCTTGCAAACTCACATTTTTAAAAAAAAATTTTTTTTTTAAATTAAAGTCAATATTCGAAATACTACAACAGAGACCATCATAAGTTGTCATACATCTATGAATAGCAGTGTTTAAAAACATTAATTCTACTGACATCAGGTCTAAAACAAGTAAAATTTCTAGTTCTTCTCTGCGGGACATTAAAACGTAACTTAGAGAGAAAATACGGACTATCATAAAATAGATATTGATTATCTCATTTTGTTCCGACTTCCCGTAGTGTTGTTTGAAAAAGATGGCTGCCCTTGTAGAATTGTATGTATCAGGAAATCCATTTTCTTCAGAAGGTGGTGAAAAACAAAGGTAAGAACTGAAAGATATGGATTGTGTATCTGGATTCATTATCAGGCTATTAAAATTCTAGTGGTACATGCTTATCGTATCAACATATGCTACCACAGATTTGAGATAAATTTATTTTCCCAAATCCATTTTATCAACCCTTACCCCCAATAATAGTATTTCTACAAAGTCCAGGAGTTATGGCGTAACATCATTTACCTATACGGGCATGGTAAACTTGCAACAAACCAGGTGCTTTGGGCAGGTTTGAACCACTCGGCCACCATCAACTTGTATATATATATAATAACAGTTGTCAATGTTTACTGTAACATGATATCATGATATGTGATATTGCAAGTGTTATTATAGACTTAATTATAAGAGTGACAAGTGTCATAGTAAGATGTATGTGAGATGCTCTCAGTTGACTAGACTCATGTAATAATAGCCAATTCTCGGTACCTGTAATACCATTTTATCTCATGCTAGAGGATCAAAATAGAACAAGAAGGTAGACTTATTCTCAGTACCTGTAATAGCATTTTATCTCATGCTAGAGGGTCAAAATAGAACAAGAAGGTTGACTTATTCTCAGTACCTGTAATACCATTTTACCTCATGCTAGAGGGTCAAAATAGAACAAGAAGGTTGACTTATTCTCAGTACCTGTAATACCATTTTACCTCATGCTAGAGGGTCAAAATAGAACAAGAAGGTTGACTTATTCTCAGTACCTGTAATAGCATTTTACCTCATGCTAGAGGGTCAAAATAGAACAAGTCATTAGAGGGTTGACTTATTCTCATGTGCCTATAGTAATGCATGTGGATCAAAAGTTATGGTGTCAACCAAGAAATCGAATGTTCAATATTTTTACGATGTGCCTAGTCAGTAATATTCTATTTCAGGTACTGAGAATTGAATATGAATAATGGATGTACATTGTAAACAGTGTGTGAAAGTAAAAGTCTGCAAGATCACCCATGTGTTCAATTTTACTTTATTTGAATAAAAAGATCATGTAAAGTAGCTGACTTTGATTTGACTTCTAATATTAAAGGTTCATTGAATTTCATTTGATATCTGCTGTAATCTGAAATTTCTCTGAATAATTTCTTTGTAGCTATCATTTTGAACTTCATGGACTTTTACCAGCTCTGGAAATTTTAGATGGAGCACAAATGAAAAGGCATGTACAGAAGTCAGCACCCATCATGAGGCCAATGTCTGCTTCTACAGGTTGGTACTATTTCTTATTAGACTCCTTATTTGCAAGAGTTGCGTTGAGGTCAAATGAATCTGCAAACTCAACATCTCATTTTTTATCAACATCATATAGAATAACACAATGTGGTTAAAATGGATATTGAGGCAAATATTTTGGCCATTAGGATTTATTCTCCAGCTCAAAATAAGTCTTTGTCAAAAATAACTTATACTTGTAGTGTCTAAAAATAATGAACACAGGACATGCAGAAAGTGGATATCAACTCAGGTAGTTAAGCCCAGGTAATCAGAGGAACTGACCTTCAAATTCTTTGTGATCCTATGAGATAACTATGCACTCTAGGTTTCAAGAATGCATAATTTATTTATGTTGAAAACCATACCAGACATTATTTTGCAACATCTGAAGAGTAAATACCTTGTGATTCAATATCACTTTTGTGACAGAGTTCTCATGAATACAGTTCCCTATCCCCAAATTTATTTTAGACGTGAGTAACCAACAAGTTGAAATACAAATCAAAAATGTTGTTTCTTTTACTCACATATTTACTACTAGTAATATTTTAGCTGTGAGTAGTTGGCAAATTGCAAACCAAATTAAAGATATTACATTTGTTATGCTCATCTCATAGAAATTCTTTCTCTTTTTAGCTGTGAGTAGCCGGCAAGTTGAAAATCAAATCAAAGCAGTTGAACAAGATATGCAGTCTTTTGAAGCAGCTGTAGCTTCTAGGTAGGTTATCGCACCTTGAACAAAACATTTTAAAGGGGCACATTATGGTTTTGAACGCGCATGCGTAGTCATTGCACCGCAATGCATCCTTGGGTAAAACCACCAAAAATATATTGTATAATAGTATATAGGACGCACATGCGTGCTAGTCATTGAGACGCTATGTGACTGCTTCGCGAGCTACTAATAAAGCTGTACATTTTAATGTTTTTCTTCCCAAAATTGTAATTTTGTGTTTTGTTTATTTGTCAAGTTTGAGATCTTGTGGACCTCAAATATGAATAATTATGCTGATAAAACAGTTGTAATTTTTGTTACTTATTTGTGAGATTTGAAATTTTGTAGCCTTCAGATATAGATATGCAAATAGGATTGCTGTAATGTTAATTTATTTGTGAGATTTGAGAGCATGCAGACCTCAAACATAAATATGCTAATAAGATTGTTATTTGTTTCAGATTTGAGAGCTTGCGGACCTCAATGAACACGTTACCTTTAGAGCCACCAAGTAGAGCAAGTACATCTTTTGATAGTACTACTCCTAGACCAGATACAGCAGACACGTTAAGACCAAATAGTAGATGTAGTGCGTAAGTATACCAGTCAATCACTCATACTATGATTTCTTTAGCTTCAGGATAGTCTCACAAATGTCAGTCAGTAATGTTTTTATAGACACAGTGAAGGGGGAATACAACAGTGGCAATCTAGGTTTCGGCTCACTACTAATGTTAGGATAGACACAAACTAAACTATTGTTGTTTGATGTGGTAGATTAAATGAGTTGGTGATAGCGGTGCCTCTGTTGTATGGATACAATCACCCTGTTGTCATGATAGTGTAAACAGTGGAAGTCCCTAAAAAATGTACATTGCAACATCATAAAAGTTATCAAAAATGACACCCCACTGAGAGTATACTTAAATACTGAAACCATTCAATATCTTATATCAACATGTTTCAACAATAGTTTCAGTGTGTGTTTATTGTAGTATTAGCTGAAACCTCTATTGTTACTGTTGTATCATCTAAAGAGTGTAAAGTGCCAAGTGTATGAATATTGCTAATATGCAAACTTTTAGTTGTTGAAAGTTGAACTTGTCACACTCAGAGTCTGGGTTTGTGTAGCTTGTCTACATTGCGATCTGAGCTTTTCACTTCACTTCTCACTAACCAACTGCTTGTAATACTATCGGCACCAGCCTTTTGATTTAGCCACACTTCCAATGGTTGTTATCAGCATGTCAGACAGTCTGTAGACGTTTGCATTATATTAGCCTATCTGTAACTTATGTCAATGTTAACTCTGGTGTTCATCTCAGTAACGAGTGTTCATTTACATAATGACTTCATTTGAATATAGTCAAATTGTCTGACATAGCATCGTTATCACTACCCATTGCAACCCAACAGTTTTTAGTGTACCACAATGATGATATTATGTTGATAGTGTCATGAGCAGGTGAGAAGCAAAGCAAAATTACTGATCATGATGTCAACATGCCAAGTGAATGAATGAAATATTCAGCGTCCATATGTCTGTCTCAGCTGACAATTTGACATTATTTGACAAACAGAGAATGTTACACAGACAAATTGTGTATCCTGTAAATAATTGTAGTTTCAGTCGCAATAACATTGAGGGAAGATAATTGAGATTTTAACAGAAAGTCTTTCTGATTTTTTGCAGGAGATCAAGAATATTACGAGCACGAGCTTTTGCTGATGAACATTTTTAGTGTCATATGCAGTCACTGTATATATATATATATGTGTGTGTGCAATTTTTCAGAAATTTTATATTGTAAATATGTAATGTATAAATACACGTTTTGAAATGTATCATTTACTGGGAGGTTTTTTTGAGACTGAACTGAACTTTTGAAAGTTAAAGGAAAGTGTTTGTAAATGTGAGTTCACAACCGAGTCACAAAAAGTTGTATTTTGTGTAGGTAGCACAAAGTGCTGTTTTGCAAGATTACCGTTTTTTTCAACTTTTTATTTGTGTTTTAATATCTGATGATATGATTGAATTAGGGACCGTTCAGTTTGTGCTTTTCTTTTGTGATGTACTCAAAGTATGAACTGTGTTGTGAGACCTTTCATTTCAGGCTGTACATTAGTAATATGTTGTCAATGAATGAACTGTGCCGAGACCTTTGTATAGGGGTTTGCATAGGGGTACTTGAAGATGACAATTTTTAGCACAACTGAACTTGTTCAGTAGTGCTATAGGGATCGCCCGGCGTCTGTCTGTCTGTCTGTGTGTGTGGATGTGTGTGTGTGTGTGTGTGTGTAAACAACTTAAAGTCAAAAACCGCTGAACCGATTGCCACGATATTTGGTGGGTCCATTACTTTGGGTGTCTAGTTGGGAAATTGTTCAAATCAAAATGATCGCATCACAGGTGTGTGATTTGGGTCAAAAAATGTGATTTTTGGTCAAAAAACTTAAACTCAGAAACTACTGGGGAGATTGGTGCGAAATTTGGTGGGAACATTCTTAAGGGGGTGTAAAGTAAGATTTGTTCATGACGGCATGATTCCATCAGTGATATGCAAATTAGGGCTAAAAATGTGTCTTTTTGGTTAAAAATCTTTAATTCTAAAACTACTGAGCAGATTGGGCTGAAATTTAATGGGAATGTATCTAGGGATGTATGGACGAAGAAATATTAAGCATACCATGATTCCATGAGTGATATGCAAATTAGGTGTAAAAATGTTCATTTTTGGTCAAAAACTTATATCTCAAAAAGTACTTGGTCAATTAGTCTGAAACTTGGCAAGATGTTTCTGAAACTGTTATTCTGCAGATTTTCTTAAAAACATTTTGACAAAAAATTGGCCCTAGCAACCATGACCACACCCTTTAGCAACAACCAAATGGCAGTATATTTTGGTCAAATAACAACATCATCTGGTAAGCAAGTGAGTAAACATTCAAAAAATGTATGCAAATACCCTAGCAACCATGACCACGCCCATAGCAACAGCCAAATGGTGGTGTATTTCACAAAGATAACAATAGGGTTTAATAGATAATTGAATAAACATCCAAAAAATGTATGTAAATTTGCATAGCAACAAGACCACGCCCATAGCAACATAGACTAGCATATGGATAAACATTTTTAAAAACTACAGTTGTGCTACAACGCCATTGGCGGTATTTTTTATTATTTCGCAGTATTTATCTTCATTCTGCCAAGGAAAATACGAATGACCTAGGGGGCCTTGTCACTATGAGTCACTAGGTGAGTAGTGACAAACCCTTAGGCTACAAGTATTTTCGGGTTGAATGAAGACAAATATTGGGGATATAATATCATTAGACCTCCTCAAGCATAATTCATGAAAAATTGAGCAAAATAAAGGGAATTCTTAGCGTTTTGGCTCATATTTTGAGCACCACAGAACCAGTGATGTGTAGACCCAGGTTGTGATGTTAGAACAACCAGGGTATAAAATCCATATTTTCTGTTCAAAGACAATATCTTGCCTTGAGTATGGTATAATTTACAACATTTCAGGACACTCATGTACAACGTCTTAAGTTTTACTGAATACAGAACTTGGTGTCAAATTGAACTTTTGTTCCAACCACAAATCTGAAAATTGTGCATGAAATTTTTTACTCAAGTCTTTGTCGACAGATTGACACACTATTCATCACATGTGATCTGACGGACATGTGAGCATAATAGGAGGTCATAGGACATACAGAAGTAGTCAGAGCTTTAGATGATTGCTTATTTTGTCAGTGATAAGAAAAGATATAGAGAATGTATTTTATTTTTTTTTGTCTTTTTTTTTTCCATTTGAAAAGAGAACTAAAGCCAGCAAATATAGCTGAAATGAATTCCCAATGAAAGTCAAGTATACCACTGTATGTTTAGTTTGGATGGAGTTTTTGGTGACTTGTTTTAACTAGATTTTGAGATGTCAAGAACTCATGCCACTGTTGATACAACGTTGTACAAGCTATTTCCACCTTACCAACATATACAGAACCATAGACCCCTTACCAGTTAACAGATATTGCAACGATGAGGAAAAATTACTGTAAAGAAGGAATGAGAAGGCTGTTTTCTTTCACATGACCTGTTTTCAATGCACCATATTCCAGTTTCTGAAGTTCTGGCCATTTTGCACTGCACCCCAGATTTGCCAAAGTGAAGGCTAAATTTTAATTTTGGTCATGGCTGCTGATCTTATTATGTGGCAATGCATACATGTATATACAACATGTGTAAAATTACTGTATGTGTTCTTAAAAGAGCATTATAGTACTGGCTAGGCAGGTTTTGGTAAATGGTGGTTGGCAATAAACTATTACAGCAAGAACAACACAGTGACTATACTGGCCCTCATTTCTGGTCCCCAAATAGTTGTGAACAGCACTCCTAGTGGCCAAACCATGAAATGTTTTATCTCTCTGATGACCAAAATATGGTGTATTGATTATTGAAATCATCACTGTGATGCCGTTCATACTGTAGATGTTCTACAGTCTTTTCTAACTCTTACAGAATATCACAAGCTGTATGACTTCCTAGGCCCATAATCTTTCCCCAAGACACCCTCGGAGCCTTAGAAATCTCCATTCAAACATGAATGATCAATCTTAACTTATTTCTGTAATTCACAAATATTACATTTGCCTGGCAATGTCTAACTACTCAATGCAGTGGCAGAAATATTTTAAAAAAAATATCTTGAAAAGTTATTTTGTACACTGTGTTTGAATAGTGTAAAGATAATAGTGTGGCCTCACAGCCCTCATATCACTGTCCTGTGTACCCTTGCATGGCATTCTAAGGGTTAATGTGGACTATGTTATTATTTGAGTTGACAATTTTGTTTATTGATTTGAGGATCACTGAAATGTCACACAAACATATTTTATGGTTGAATGTATCAATCAGTGTAAGTCTGTATGCCTAGTGAATACAGACACGTTGATGAGTGTTTCCTGTATGTGTGATGTAAAATTCTTTACATTAAACAGGCTTATAGAGTTTAGACGGTTTTTACTTTGGTTAGTAATACAAATACTTTACATAAAACCATGGCTAAACTAATCAAGTATAGTGTTTACAACGATTCATGTAGCCGTGAGGTGTCACTTTTTACCAACCATCCAACTCCTGCGTTGTTCGTGTAATGACAGGGATTTCCTCAGATTTGTTGATACGTACCAACAATTATGTCATCAAATCTTTCATATGAATTTCCATTTGAAAATCTTTCATATATTATATCTAAATACCAGGATTGAGTTATACCAGTGTCAAGTAACCAATGACTGTGGAATACAGTATGTAACACTTCGTAGGCAACAAAAATTGCGTCCAAAAACCATCTAAAACTCAGCCTGTGCCCCTTTAAACTCTTGGTTACCTCCATTAGTCGGATCAGTGGATGTTTACACTCACGGCATAATGCGTTAATTTGGGCAAATAGTGAGTTTGTTCTAGCAAGCTACGAATAATGCAAAGCTGATAAACTCATATAAGACAGGGATAGTGATATCAGGTAGGAAATAGAATGAAAAAACTGAGAGGAAACAGTATTTAAAACTTTATTTGAAATATACAGAAAATAATATTAGAAATCCGGGAAATCGCGAGAACAATATTGATTATTAAATTTGTCCTTTCCCCTGTGCTCTAGGTCGACGCCCCTATTCAAAGGCGTTCGAAACACCTGAACGTGATCGGATGTGTATAATTCTCCACCCTTGAAGGCTGACATAATAATACGCACAATTCTGTGCATAAATTATAGTATTGTTGACACAATTTCACAGCGCCAGGGCTCTGACACAGTGGTGAGTGGTTGAAATATCGTGTATTCATGGCGAGTACATCATGCATGAGAATTAGAGGAGCAATTAGTTATCTCATAGCTAAAGTTAATTTGCTGTCCAACAATTCTACTAAGCTAGGGAACTACATTACGACATTTCGATTACGGTCAGGTTCAGAATGTACTAAGGAATCTGTTGAATATTCATGATTATTGATCTGAATGAAATAAGCACTTAGAAATCATAAATGGCCGTTGTTCATCTAATCCATATTAATGTTTGCTAAGTGCCCATGACGTAACAGTGTACCTATGAAAGGACATGTAGGTGAAATAAGGTTTCAATCTTGTGTTTCTTAGCAACCTATCAAAAATTTTGACATGAAATCCAGAATCCAAAGTTTATATATTTCCTTGATTGAGTGGCGAAATTATTTGAAATACTTTGCCGCTGTCATAACTGATCGGATAAAGATAATACTGAACACTTTGATAATCCATTGATCCGGCCATGTTGCTATAATGATCTATAATTCCTGTATCCAACTGTCTCAGTCTAACCTGAATTTCATGAGCCCCCCCCCTCTCTCTCTCTCTCTCTCTCTCTCTCTCTCTCTCTCTCTCTCTCTCTCTCTCTCTCTCTCTCTCTCTCTCTCTCTCTCTCTCTCTCTCTCTCTCTCTCTCTCTCTCTCTCTCTCTCTCTCTCTCTCTCTCTCTCTCTCTCTCTCTCTCTCTCTCTCTCGAAATCTAGTCGTACGTTATGCGATATTCCTCGTTAGCCAGATAGGTCTGCGTGTGTATAACAGCACGAAAGTAGCGCCCTCTGTGGGGGAGAGATAGTAACATGTCGAACGTCAGACTTCTTTTGGAACACAATGCCTATGTTCGATCATAATCGTGATGACGCGATGAACTATGTTTATTCTGCTCGATGGCGCTTGTTTTAGTAACACGTTACTTCGTCGCACAGCTTGTCGAATATATAATTATGATATATTTATGATGTCAGAACGAACCCATCCTCGGGCTTCAGTGTCTCCAGCGGCTGAACGTCCCGCGGGGTTTTGGAGAAAACATGCTTTCACTGTCATTGTTTCTGTTGTGATGTTGGCATGTCTGCTTGGAGGAGCAGGTGTTTTTAGGAGTTTTGAACATGAAAATGAATATGCTCATCGGACAAACCTAAGCAACCTCTATGACAGCTTAGAAGAACAGTACGGCTTGAGCCCACATGACCGCGTCGCAACTATCCAAGCATATGAACATCTATGTCAAACCATGGAATTGTCGGAGGAATCACATGTGCATTGGGATTTTCTGAATGCATTTTACTTTTCCTTTGAAGTGATTTCAACAATAGGTAAGAGTAAGAATTCATGGACACTAATTTTGTGTGTGACGCATTCAAGCGAGTTGGTGAACAATCTGATTAAAATCTGATGTTAGGTAGGCTGGTTTTCCTGTATTTACCTTTATTCCATATCGTTATTGCGTCTTTTACGTGAGTTTTTTTCCCCCGGGCGAATGCTTGTTAGAAAGGCATTCGCCCGGGGAAAAAAACTCACGTAAAAGACGCAATAACGATGGAATATAAAGGTAAATACGGGAAAACCAGCCTATCTAACATCAGATTTTAATCAGATTGGTTGGTGAACTATTATCCTTGATAAGGTTAGCGCCCTCGCTCGAGCAACTTTATATTTTTTTTCAATATGACATGTTTATTTGAATTTAAAGCTGCATGCACTAGCTGCTGCAAATGGGAACATTAAAAAAACCGAGTCTTTAGGTATTAACTTACTTGTACTGACTATCGTATACGTTGAAAAATATTGAATCACTTGTGGATAAACGTACTTTTTGTAGCTGTATACATGATATGATACAATACATCAAATAACGTCTAAACCTGCTAATGCACTACTTATGAAGATCGACCACTGAATAACACGTAAACTGTCTAAATATTAATATTTGAACGGTTTTCAATGAATTAATTGTGGTTGTAAGATCGAAAAGTAATACTTCAGTTACAAATTAGTGCAGTTAAGTTCTAGTAACATGCATATAGTGACAGATTGGAAACCAAACTGTACTACCTACAGCTAATATTGATCACTAAGTAACATATATGACACCTTTTTTTACTGAATATATCTTTGAATAAAAAATGCCGCTGTGGCAGTTGCAGCTAGTGCAGGACCTGGTTTAAACTGTCGAAATGTCTGTTTCAAAACACTTTACTGTTTAATTGCATCTGTTCAACTTCAAATGAAACTGCTTAGTGTGTGTGTGTGTGTGTGTGTTTATATATATATATAATTATATATAATTCAATAACTAGGCTATAATTGTTTTATGTGGTTGAGTTATTTATAGTTATGCATAATAGGAACGTCCTCATGTGTCGACCGTGCGCGCACGCACGCACACACACACACACACACACACACACACACACACACACACACACACACACACATATATATATATATATCTATTAGTGGCTGTATGTCTGTGTCTGTGTGTCTGTGCGCATGTGTGTTCTTGCGGGGTGGTCATGGGCGCCATGGGCTGATAAGGTGGAAGACGAAGTCTTGCTGACACGTCCACTATAGCTATATATATATATATATATATATATATATATATATATATATATATATATATATATATATATATATATATATATAGACTATATATATTCATGACCGAGATTATTACAAGAGTTATCTTTCTTACTCTTTTCTAACAGGTTTTGGCAGGACAGCACCCCGAACCACCGGAGGCAGGATATTTTGTATGTTCTACGCCACAGTAGGCATCGCACTTTTACTTCAGCTAACACTTACTCTCTATGATCGTTTCATAGTCTCTGATCATCCGAACAGGACGACTGCACTATGCAATTGTCGTCACGGCCATGGCCACAGAGTGTGTAACTATACCACTGAACGTCCGATGGCTCTGTTGAAACTGTTTGTGTTTGACACGGTACTGTGGATTGGGACCTCATTAATGTACTACAGTTTCGAGGACTGGACTTTTCCTCAATCTCTTTACTTCACTTTTACAACGTTCTATACGATTGGTTTCGGTGACTACATTCCCATGACAAGGCCGAGTTACGGGGGTGCGACTCCCGAGTTTGCATATCATTTTCTCAGCATTATCCTGACTATAGTTGGTTTTTTAGTGAATTTTGTTTTCGTTGCGAGTTTCACAAAACTGTATAAGTACGATATCTTTGGCGCTCTACTACGTGGATCCGCCGATAGAAAACAAACCCAACGAATATGGCTCTCCGAAGATAAATGTAACCACTGTAGGTTACGTTTTAAAGACTCAATGTAAGTATACAAAGAAAGAAAGAAGGAAAGAAAGAAAGTATGAGTTTTGTATTGTTAGCCGTACGTAACAATCAAACGTTACAGAATACGAATAAGTACTTCTGTACAGGTAATATCCTCTTTTACACCACATTCCTCGGAAGTATGCATCTCAATTTACTGTCGTCCATGTCATGTCTCAGATTCAAGCAATCTACTAGTTTATAGGCCTACTGCGACATGATACCATGATAGGTTAAAGCCATTTTTTTTAAATTATATTTTGCTCTCCGATTATTTGCAGACGTGAAACATTAAGAGGTAATAAATTGGGATTTCATCTTGCCTGGAAAAATACTAAAAACGTGCGGGTGGTGACTGTATCGATCATACTGTTTGTTTTCCTCTGTATCGGATCTGTTGTATTTATCGACTTTGAAGCACATACTGACTCTGATACCACCGCATACAACGATCATCTGGACAATTATATGGTTAGTCAATACGGAAAGAGTATGATATCGATATTGGATGAAGCACATCAACATGCCTGTCGTCATGGAGTTTTCATCAGTCGTGCTCCGATGTGGGATTATACTGGTGCTGTAAATTTTGCCATTACTGTTTTGACAACAACTGGTGAGTTAGTTAGGCCAAAAGGCCAAAGAATTGTGTTTCTCGTCAGATCTGAGGGGAAACACAAATATTAAACCCTCCCTACTTTAGTGAAGGCAACTGCAGAGTCAATCATGAACAAGCACACACACTGTACTTGCTCTAAAGTTCTAAATAAAAAGAACATTAACTGGCAGGTTTGTTGATAATAAATAACAAACCAGGTCGTCGCACACTTTAGGCAAAATGTCCTGACCAGAAAAATTCCCTTTTTGCCTTACAATACTTATGTAGATTTTGCAGGTTTTTTTCATAATTATATAAAACACCTTCTGATCTAGTTCCGATTTTTATTTTCTGAGAAAATGTGATAAATTTTACCTCATAATAATCCTCCAATCTCCCTCTCTTTCAAAACTTACTCTTTGAAAATACTGCGAAACAATAATTGTTATCCAAGGTTTGAATGTTGCATTTTTATCAGCAAAATATCAAAAAGTGTAAAAAAAAAAATAATAATAATTAAAAACATGCACTTTAGTATCATAAATGTATGTATCAAAGTATGTAGAACGCAACGCGTCGATTGCATAATTAATTATTTTCAGTAATTAGGCTATACATGAAAAGTGCAAGCTTAAAGTTCTATATAATTTGGTACGTACATGTACACTCATGATACCAGGGTGCAAGATTATGTAACACTTAGTTATAGGGAGTCGTTTGCATAATCAATGATTTTCTGTAATTAGGCTATATATCTGAAAAATGCATACTTCAAATTCAACATAATTTCGTACATACTTCAAAAAAAAAATAACTGCAAATATACTGAAGAGCTTATAATAATAATAATGCATGGTTTCTTAAAACTTCTGAATTTAACAACTCTCTCTCTCTCTCTTTCTTTCTCTCTCTCTCTCTACCCCCTCAGGATTTGGATCTACCCAACCGATTGATATGCGGACTAAAGTATTTTTAATACCCTATGCATTTTTTGGTATACCATTATTCTGTTTGTTCACGTTTCTGTATGCCAGACGTATTCTCATACTTTCAAGATGGATATCGACTCTCTTTGGACGTCTACTGCAATACCTTTGTAGAGGGCGTAATCACAGTAAGTATCAGCGAAAAAAAAAACAAATCGTAAATAACTCTGACCTCATTTCTTTACGGCTCGGTACAAAACACTCCACGACGTACAATTTGTAAACGGGAAAAAAATCTGCTCAGATTTGTGAGAATTAATGAATTCGATACAAACAAACCGAGATCACAGCTTTGTGCAAAGTGTGGTCTTCACCTAGCTTTTCACCTAGCTTTTTACTGCCAACCCTAAACTTTTTTTTCCGTATGTGTAATGGCTTTACATCTGATAGGATGAAATAAACAACACAGAGACCATTTGGAAAACAATGGAAAACCTGAACTCTACACTCAAACATGAAAAAAATATATGATAAATAAAATAAAATATCTACCTACGCCACCTTTTCTAAAATTAAGAATGTGACAGGAACCACAAACATTTTTTATTAGGCCTTATCGAAGCTTAAGCCTTTGTCAATGTGTTTTCCTTTGACTTTGCCGTTTTGTTGATACGTCGTTGCAAATATGTATAGCATGGACTAGTAAATTTTTGTATAAAGAATGGATATTACTTCTGTGGCATGCATTGTTTCACTGAGTTTAAGGAAATTTATCACAAAAGAAAACAATTGTTGGTCACATTAGTAAAAGGAAGTATTTAAGTAAATACATCGCCAATGAAAAGTAAAGAAATATAACTTTAAACTCCTGGCACGAAAATAATTTATTTAAAATAAGTGGGATAGTGGCCCAGAAAATATGAACAGTAATATTACATGAAGTGCAAATGTCTTAAACACAAATAATTCCACCCGTTGAATGCATGGAAGGGGCAAATGAGGGTGTTTAGTGTTTCAAAAATAATCATATAGTAAATTTTGATGAGCCGAAACCCCGATTGTCACTCTTGTAATTTAACTCTACTACTGGGATAATTTTAGTGACATTGGTACTCATTTTTGATGTTGGAATGTTGCCCATGGGTAGTATAATGGTGTGTGTGTGGGGGGGGGGGGACTGTGTGCGCGTATGTGCGTGCGTGCGTGCGTGCGTGTGCATGCGTGTTGTGTTTATGCTTAGTTTGTTTCTGTTCACAAACTAACTTTTTGCATATATTTCCAATCTATGTGCCATTCAGGAAATAAGACATTTGGAAAATAAATCTAATCATTAAATTTAAAGTATGTGTTCTTGCTTTACAGGTAACAATGTCATTTCTCTACCAATGCAAACCAGAATAGTCCCAAGATTATCTTTTACACAGACTGCATTCAGATCAAGTCACATAATGCATCCCCTGACACTAGATGATCTTGCCATCTCTAATGAATCTACAGTGGCCGTAGACAGACCATATCCACAACTCGATGACAGTAAGTTTGAATGTGATGAAATTTCGCCATCATGATTTAGACCACTTACATTGTGTCCATACAGAGTGGTGTATTTTTCCTGCATTCCATGCAGCAAAATATTGGTGCATGTTAAAATCCCAAAGTGTGTGTGTGTGTGTGTGGGGGGGGGGGTGTCTGTGTGTGTTTCGTTTCGCTTTCGCCGACTAGCACCTTTGTGTTTCTTTCGAGATTAACATGCTTCGAGGAAAGAACAACGAAAGGTGTGGAAACGAAGTCATATAATGAAATTAGATTATGCTATATCTCTTACAGGTTACAGTGGAATTACACTACCCATACAAACCATGCCAGTGTCTCCTAACAGAATGATCTCTGGAGTTTCACTTGCACAGCCTATTTTCAGACCTGATGACATAATACAAGCACTGACACCAGTTACTTCCAAAGAATCTGTAGTGGCCGTAGTAGACAACGGTAGTCACCACAGCAGGGGGACACCATCAGCAGAAAACAGTGTACGAGTCGGTGTTATTACAGCTCCAGCAGGGATGAACAATTTACCAGAAACAAATCTAGACAGACCATATCCACAACTCGATGACAGTAAGTTAAAATGTGATGACATTTTGTAATGGTCATGATTTCGACCAATGACGTTCTGTCCATACAGAGTGGTGTACTTGACCTGCATTCCAATCAGCAAAATATTGGTGCATGTTAAAATGTCAAAGATATGTAAAATCTATTTTCCTAAACCTGAAGTATGTCAGATCTGCGATGTGACTCGAACCTGCAACCTCAAGATTCAAAATGGGTCAGTCACTTTAATCATTTGACACTAAGTAACCTTCATTCAACAAAGAACTGTCAATCACATACCGACAGAACCAGGATCATTCGAACGTTATGTTTAATTGCCTACGTTTGCACACAATCAACATTTGTTAAAAAAGTTAATTCCAAGACGTCCAACCAATATCTTAGAAGTAAATCAATGTTTCAGACTGAGTCTAAAAGTTTTCTTTACCTCAAGTATTGTTTTAGTCTAGATCAAGCCTTGATCCCAATAGTTTCAAGCTAACCTACTCTCTATGTTCAGTACAAATCTCACATTTCATGATCAAAATGAATTCCAACCAAACTCCGATCTAGCCCACATTCGTCACTCAACACAGTACAGGAACAGATGTTTGTTGTGTTGTGTTGTGTTGTGTTGTGTTGTGTTGTGTTGTGCTGTGTTGTGTTGTGTTGTGTTGTGTTGTGTTGTGTTGTGTTGTGTTGTGTTGTTGTTGTTGTTGTTGTTGTTGTTGTTGTTGTTGTTGTTGTTGTTGTGGTGGTGGTGGTGGTGTGTGTGTGTGTGTGTGTGTGTGTGTGTGTGTGTGTGTCGTTTCGCTTTCGCTGACTAGCATCTTAAAGCTTTGTGTTTCTTTCGAGATTAACGTGCTTCGAGGAAAGAACAACGAAAGGTGTGGAAACGAAGTCATATAATGAAATTAGATTATGCTATATCTCTTACAGGTTACAGTGGAATTACACTACCCATACAAACCATGCCAGTATCTCCTAACAGAATGATCTCTGGAGTTTCACTTGCACAGCCTATTTTCAGACCTGATGACATAATACAAGCACTGACACATGTTACTTCCAAAGAATCTGCAGTGGCCGTAGTAGACAACGGTAGTCACCACAGCAGGGGGACACCATCAGCAGAAAACAGTGTACAGGTCGGTGTTATTACAGCTCCAGCAGGGATGAACAATTTACCAGAAACAAATCTAGACAGACCATATCCACAACTTGAAGAAGGTAAGATAAATGCAATCATTTCGTCATTTCTGACGTTAGCTACATTTTCTCCAAATGGAGTGGCTTGGTTTGTCCTGCTGTATTTCATCTACCTGAGATTGGACTAAGCTAACATTTAAAATGGTTATGACAGCGATTCCGTTTTCCTACATCCGAAGTATGTCAACTATTTGAAAAATATAGTCAATCAATACTCAGTAAATACAATTCTTATCCTATAGGTAATGCATAGCTGAGCTGAACAGAAAACTCCCTGAATTCTATAGTTTTGGTACTAACGAAATTTCTCTAACCCTTAGGTTAAGCTAAATCAACATATAAATAAACATGAACAATATAATATATGTATACATGTGATAATAAAGTCGATACAGTAAGTGTGTGAATTATTTACCTTTTTATAAATATATAAATATTATATTTTTCGTTCAGTGTCTGTCGGAGTGGAGGATTTTGTGAATGATAGTACGCCCGCAGCGTCCAATGAGATAGAAAGTATATCGTCAAATCATGCGGCTAATATGGTACCTACTGATACAGTAATTAATATGGGAATGTTAGAGGAATCAAACGAGGAACGACAGGAACCAATGGATGAATCATTTAGTACAGGTAATATACATAAATCTGTCATAGTCAGGCAATAATCAACTTGGAAATGCTAAATTTATTTGATCAACTATCAGTCTCAAGATTGCATGTGAGACGATTTTGTATTTTGTGACTGAAATAGAGCAAAGGAAAACTTAAGAATGGATCATAAGCAGTTTGTTTTCACAGCGATATCACAGCTGGTAGTTACTGTGTTGCCAAAAGCATCAATATCAAGTACTTTGCGTAATACTTTTGTTTTGATAGATATGCAAAAGGCGTCATTGCCATCAATATGCTCAAAGTGTTTAAATGTACTCTTCCTTTTTGAGATACTCTTTTTTCCCGTTCCACCCATCAACTAACCGCCCTAGCCTACTATCCACCAACCCATTCACCCTCTGGTCAATATGTAATATGTGTCTTCTCAAATATATTAAAGCACGTCTCTCTTTTACCAAAACAAGTACATTTTACGTTTTTCTAGATATCAAAATATTAGTGTAATGATGTATTTGTTTCTCTTCACTTTCTGTAGGTGAAATTATTAAAATTGCTGTTGTATGGTATTGTATGGTGATGGCAGGGGGAACACTCTTCTATGCTCATGCCGAAGGATGGTCTTACTTAGTTGCATCTTACTTCGTCTTCATATCATCCTCAACAATTGGATTTGGAGACTTTGTGTCTGCAACAGAGCCTCAAGAGTACTATATTGAAAGACTCGGACCTATCCTTGGGAAAATGTACCCTACCTTGAACATCATCTTCTTTGTTATTTCAGTCATCACCTATCTTCTGTTGGTGTACTGTGTTATGTTCATCACTAAGAGCGGTGTTGATTCTTTAAGCGATCGCATTGCATATAAAATCAACAAAAGACTTTACATGAGGAACCATAGGGTAGCACCACTTGATTCGGATGTAGCCGGTAGTACGGATGGCGATGATTCACCAACGAGATGTTGCGAGAATTGTCTAAAACTGGCGTTGATGCTTCGACCAAGTCGGGATTTACTTGCTACCATAGCTGATTAAAATGTCAGGTATTTGAAGCATTTTCAATATATTTGTAAAAAAAGTTGATATTACTTGAAAAAGATGTTGTGTTTACAATTATAAGATTTGTCTTTATGAAAAATATCCCAGTAGTCCTATACAGTAAGAACGATTTGTTGCCATGGTAATGGAAGATGTTTCGCTTTAACAGCTGTATCTATGCAGCATACAAAAGTTGCAGAGGCGTGTCAAATTTGACAATTCTTCCCACAGACTAGCAGTTGTGCTTATTTAAGAAATAGTTTGTATAATATCATTATTACCATTGTAAATAATATTTAATAAATTCATGACTTTTTAAAAACGATCTTTTTATTTTTATTTTCAGGTGTTGAAATGATCAGAATGTGGTGTGACGGTAAACTCGAAATGCCGCCATAATCTGATTCGTGGAGAAGGCCACAGCCCCTTTGAAACCTTTAATGTCGTGTGGTTTCTGAGAAAGGCAGTTATAAACCTAACAGACCAGTTGCTGTATATGTATACTAGTGTATATATTTTATTATTGTATACATATATATGGACTGCATGCGGTGTTTACAGTGTGGTATCTCTTCTCATGATTGTATATATTCAGGTTCCCTTTACATCGTGTGAACCATTAATAATAAAAATGTTTTTAAAAAAATAAAAAAATATATAAACTTAAAATTACATTAAAAATATCTGTCTCTTGGTTTAGCTATGCATGTATATTTTATATATACATTCCAATTATGAGAGGATGTATGGATTCCAGAACTCCCCCCCCCCGGTAGTATCGGAATTAGACATTTATCTTAGTATTTGAGGTATTCGGCGATCAGACGAGGCTTGTAGATCTGATTATCTGTAACGTACATACATTATTGACTTAACAGGCCATTCATATAGATATTCACTGTTCAATTTTCATGAAACTTCGAATACAGACTTAAAGATACCGAGTAAATCGATGTATGAAAAATTATTGCTTTTCGGAAACAAAAGTCTGGACAAAAACGTCAAATTTGGTAAAATATTTTTAATAAATCGTTGAAAATTTCGCTATTTCAACATAAAGGCAGTTGATTTTAGCCTAAAAATGCTTGATGATTCCGATTACCTGACCCGGCCTACTTTTTCCCTTCCGAACCTAAACTCCTTTTTTTTTCACATATTCGATAAAAAAAACCCAAGACAATTTTGAAGTCTCGCCAGAAATAGTAGGTGTGGAAACTGGCATCAACTTAAAAAGACAATGAAACTGTTCTTCCAATCTGTGGCTGTACATCTGATGGAAAGAAACCGCATGGAAAACAACAGAAAAGATAACCATCTGAACTAGACACTCACACATGATAATAAATATAATAGAATAAAATAAATAATATACCTACCCCACCTATTCTAAATTTGAGCCTAATCGGAACCATACGATTATTTTTATTAGGCCTTATCAACATCTCAGTAGTAAACACAGAAGCTTTTATCATTGAAGGCATGAAAGTTTTCGAAATTTGGCTGGAAATGCGAAAATGAAATTCAGCAATCATATTTACGCCGACGCCCCCCCAACCCCCCCCCCCCCCCCCAAAAAAAAAAAAACCCACACCAAACAAACAAACAAACAACAACAACAACTACTACTACTACTACTACTACTACTAATACTACTGCTACTGCTGCTGCTGCTGCTGCTGCTGCTACTACTACTACTACTACTACTACTACTGGTAGACAGGCGGTAGCAGAGCTCTCTGAGGAAATCAATTTTCGCTATTTGGAGAAGTCATCCATCGTTAATCCTTCAAGGTACTGACACGTTTGTTTTCCCCCTTCCCGTTTTTCTACTTTTACTGACGTTTGGAAGACCCGGGCGGTGGATTTCGTCAGATTTCGTTTCCACCCAGTTGCTCGCCAAAGGCACCGCGGCAAAATGGCCGCCGCCGCGAGTCAGGTGTTTCGTGGACAGACACTCAAACACGGACTCAGATGTGAATCGATTAGAGAAGTAAGTGTAGAAACCTATCTAAAGGAAATTGCTGTTATAACAGGACCAGAAAATATCGTAGCCGCTTCCCGTGCCAACGGAGCTGTTATGGTATTCCTGAATGATTCTAGCTGGGTCAATGCAGTTTGTAACCAAGGATTCGATTTAGATGGACAATACATTCATACAGAACCACTAGTTAAACCTGCCATTAAGATAACTTTATCGGGCGTTCCCCCATTTATCCCCAATGAAGTGCTGGTAGGAGAACTTAGTAAATACGGGAAAATCGTAGGGAGTGTAAAATCTATCCCCCTTGGATGCAAAGAAGAACGATTGAAACACGTCAAGTCATTCCGTCGCCAGGTGTTTCTACTTCCATATAACCGTGATGATGAATTGGTAAGTTCCTTCATCGTGATCTCAGAAGAGCGTACATACCGAATCTTCTTGTCAACTGATGAAATAAGATGTTTTAAATGTAACTCTCTCGGACATATCAGAAGAAATTGCCCGTCAAATAATGTGGACACAGAAAATACAGTAAATAGACAGCCGGTTCAATCCACAGCACACGACGAAAATGCAAATGATACAAATGACATTTCTGAGAACAACAACGCTGCTACCGAAACAAACAAAAACAAAAATACCGATGTGAGTGTGCCCAACCACAGTGTAGTAAACACACCTGAAAACAAAACTGCAACCAATAGAGATGAAGAGAACAATGACACACCTGAGAAACAAAACGCCCAACGCCACACCAATGAATGTAACGATGGAAACGGAACTATTATACCAGAGACTTGCATACCTTTGAACAATAACAACAGCCAAGACAAGTCTAAGAACGAGGTCAACATTGAACCAGAAGTGAAGTCTGGAGAAGTAGACATATTTATGGACGCCTTAAACGAAGAACCTCAAAACCAAGCAAACCATGAAAATCAAGCTACTAGCTCAACAACACAAAGTATGTCAACAGTCAATGGTGAAGAGAGGGTACAAACCCCTCCTTCCTCTTTCTTCTCGCCGGCCTCTACGCACCGTACATCTGCGGAGCCCATCCCTAGAGTTCCTCCCAACTTTTCAGACACTTCGCAATGGGATCCAGGAGATACATCGAACAATAAAGCCGGAGACTTCAACACCCAACCACATGACACGGCCCCAACCTTACCCGAAAATTCAACCGACCAAGACGACCTAGATGAACTTGAATCGATATCATCAGAAATCTCAGATATGTCACAAACTACTGAACCTACACAGCAACTCAACAACTCGGCAGAAATACGAGAATTTCTGAAAGACACTCTTCATTCAAAGAAAATTATACAAAGATGCAAGGAATTTTACCCCGACTTGAAAAAACTCAGCAACGACCTACGCACATATAGACAAACGGAACTATTGACCGGATCACAAAAAGCCAGAGTTTACAAAATCAGCGTGAAGATAAGGAACCATTTGAAACTACACAGTAACATCCACACTTAGACAACTCGATAATGGAAAGAGAACACAAACTCATCCTATTAGCCATATTGGCAAGTTTATCCTGTGTGACCCTAAATGTTCGAGGGTGCCGTGACGCCCTCAAGCGCTACCAAGTCGTTCAATATTTGAAGCAAGAAGTACACTCGGATTTCCACATGTTACAAGAAACTCATACAACACCACAAGATGAAGCAGTCTGGCAGATTATTTGGAAAGCACCCTGTATCCTTTCCCACAATAATTCAAGGCAAGGTGGAATAGCAATCCTCTTTTCATCTCGAAATAAAGTTGACATAATATCAAAGAATGAATTGGTTGCCGGACATCTGCTTCATGCTCATGTTAAGATTGACAACCAACCAATACATATTATCAATGTATATGCGCCAACCAACGGGACTGAACGGTTAGATTGCTTTAAAGTATTGAAAAAACTTTTAAGCGGACTGAAAGAAAACGACGACCCTATCTTCCTTGCAGGAGACTTCAACTGTACTGTCAACCCAGAGCTTGATCGTAACGGCGCTAATGAGCCAGACAAGCGCACTTCACAAACTTTAGATAGCATTCTTCAACAGTTCAAATTAATTGACACTTGGCGGAATCAACATGGAAGTGCACGTAACTTCACCTGGAGCAGAGAAAATTCACGGGTGAGATTGGACAGAATTTATGTGAGCAAACATTTAACGAACCGCATTAAATCTTGTAAGATATTTAACTCTTCGCTTGCCTTTTCAGACCACTCAGCAGTCACACTCCGCTTATCAAAAACTAAAGTTAACATCAAAAACCCAGTATGGTGTATGAACACTAACATTTTACAAGATGACTATTATATTGATTTAATTTCACAATTTTGGTGTGACTGGCAAAAGGAAAAGTCAAATTTTCAGAAAGTTCAACTTTGGTGGGACATTGGGAAAATGAAAGTTAAACATCTAACACAACAATACAGCTACCAGAAACATAATGATAAGAAAGCCCAGAAACTTAGTCTGGAAAAAGAAATACAGCAACTTGAATCTCAATTAGAAGACAATCCCACACTGATTTCTTTGTACAATTCAAAAAAGGAGTTGTTAAAAGAACATGTTAACCACGAAACTAAAGGTGCTGCAATTAGAGCCAGATTCACATCCTTAAACCAAAATGACTTACCGAACAGTTTCTTGCACAGGATTGAAAAACAAAAGGGGAAACGGAAACCCATCATTCAACTCAAAAGATCAGACAACACATTGACCGAAAATCAAAATGAAATTCGCAACATGATTCGCTCTTTTTACGAAGATTTGTACACAGCCGATCCGATTGACGATAAATCAGAGTCTGCCCTCTTAAACAATCTACCCCAAATTGCAAATACTGACAAAGAATCATTAGACGAAGACATAACCTTTGAAGAGCTTACACATACAGTAAACCAGCTTACACATGATCGTACTCCTGGAATTGATGGGCTTCCGCACGAGTTTTTCAAAACCTTTTGGTCAATACTGGGAAAAGACCTCCATGAGGTTCTCTTACATTCTGTCAAAGATAATCTGTTACCTTTGTCTTGTAGGCGTGCTGTAATAACCCTACTACCAAAATCGGGCGATATTTCTTATGTTAAAGCATGGAGGCCAGTTAGCTTAATGTGTACTGACTATAAGATTTTCACTAAAACTTTATCAAACCGCCTTCGATCTGTCTTAGCTTCTGTTGTACACATTGACCAAAGTTGCAGTATACCAGGACGTCAGATCTATGATAACATTTCTGTACTCAGAGATAGTATACAGTATGCTAATGATATGCAAATACCCTTAGGAATAATTGCACTTGATCAGGAAAAGGCGTTTGATAGAGTTCACCATGGTTACCTGTCTCATACCCTGTCAGCTTTTGGATTTGGCGACAAATTCATTAACTATATAAAAATCCTTTACACTAAAGCCCAATCCCTTATCCGAGTAAACAGCACTCTTACTGCTCCGATTGATTTTGGTAGAGGAATCCGTCAGGGGTGCTCCCTTTCGGGCCAACTGTACGTTTTAGCGATTGAACCACTCCTACACAAAATTCGATCAGAAAGCGGTGCTCGCGGTTTAGACATGCTAAATAGTGATGGGAAACAAAACCATCTTTCCGCTTACGCTGACGATCTCGAGCTCTTTGTTACACAAAATGAAGATTTTCCAAAAATTCACAAATGGATACAAATATATGAGAGG
Organism: Glandiceps talaboti; assembly: GCF_964340395.1. Lineage (NCBI taxonomy): Eukaryota > Metazoa > Hemichordata > Enteropneusta > Spengelidae > Glandiceps > Glandiceps talaboti. Next base: position 22,710,948 of record NC_135553.1, read on the forward strand.
GCATCAAATGCAAAACTCAACTTTGATAAAACGGAAGGTTTATGGGTGGGCAGCTGGAGAGGACGTATAGACAACCCCTTAAGTATAAATTGGAACAGCACTGGCTTAAAACTACTCGGCGTACACCTTGGAAACACTCAAAATTATATCGACAAAAATTGGACTGAACTTGTAAATAAAATTCAAAATAAATTTGATTACTGGTCCAACTACGCAAATAATTTATCCTACAAAGCTAGAGTTTTAATTGTCAACCATCTAATCGCGTCGAAACTGCACTATCGTTTCACTTGCCTCAGTCCACCCAAAGAGACTGTTAATTATATCCAATCGGTAATTCTAGACTTCTTTTGGCAAGGCAAACATTGGCTACCAGCTGAAACTCTCTACTTACCTATTGACAAAGGTGGCCAAAATCTCATCCACCTGCCGACACGCATCAAAGCGTTCCGTCTACAATTTATTCAGCGTTACCTGTATCAGGACAATGATCACATCTGCTTTCGTTTTACTGACTACTACTTCAAACATGTTGGTTCCCTTGGATACACAAAAGAACTTCTGACCACTACTGGTGACACTAGCTTTAATAACATCCCAATATTTTACCAAGACATATTGACTAGTTGGAAAGAGACCAACAAAATCAGAAAAGATAATCACATGAATATTCATGAACTTCTAAACGAACCACTTTTCAACAATAACCTGGTTCTACATCCACTTAGACACGAACCCTTTCGGCTTGAACATTTGATCGAGGCGGGTATCTGTAAAATTAAACACTTAGTTGACCTCCGCAGTAAACGCTGGTTAAATGTAGCTGACATTCATGAAAAAATTAACATTCGATCCCAACGCATCACCAAACTGACTTTGGATGTAATTTTTGAGGCAATTCCCGATGAATGGAAAAAAAGAATTGACTCACACCTACAAAGTGACGAAAATTATATCAGTAATCCTGTAAACTACACCTTCGAACTGCACCACTCCGACGAATTAAACTACCCTTTGTATAAATTACAAAAAGGGGTGATTTATAAATACTTGGTTCTTGTCCTCCACGCCAATCGACTTCCTGCAAAATGTGACTCCGTTTGGCGTGATATTTTAAGTCTCCCAAACAACATAAAGCCAAACTTCAAAGCATGCTACCTCCCCCTTCTATCCTCGCGGGAGGGAGATATACAATGGCGACTTGCGCATGGCATCTTCATGACAGGATCCATACAAGCTAAAATGGGATTCAGCAATACCGAAACGTGTACGTTCTGTGACGAAAAAGACACTTTATTTCATACGTTCTACGAATGTACAGAAAACATACCCCTTCTCCAATACATTTCTCTCCTCGCCAAACGTTTACTTCAAAATACAACGATTGATATTCCGCCACACTGGTTTGTTCTAAACCCGCCAAACAAATCGAAGAAGTTTTACCCCAAACAGTCCTTTCACATATTTGTAACATTATGTTCAATTGCAAAAACATCAATATACCTGAGCCGCCGCAACAAACGCCAGAACAACAGTTTTCCAATTGACCCTTTACACATTTTCAAAAACCGGTTAAAACTCCGGTTACAAACTGATTTTAGTTTTTTTAAGTTGAATCATCAGCTTCAACTTTTCAACAACATATGGGCAATAAATAATGCACTGTGTTATGTAAACCACCTTGAAGAATTAGTTATAACTGAGTAACATTGCCATTGTTTTCTATTAAGCTAAGTTGTCATATTCCAGTCTGTATATATTTTTGATGGCCTAGTATTTTTTTTTCCCTCAATGTACTTATGTAAATAATGTATTTAATTACTGAAATGTACATCTTTTAGCAGCCTGGCATTAAAGATACTTTGAAAACTACTACTACTACTACTACTACTACTACTACTACTACTACTACTACTATAGGAAGTCGTATGTAGCAGGCGCTCTTCAAACTCAACGTTTTTCTCGTCTCTTTGTGGAAATAACCAAATAATTTTACAACAGACACTTTAAATATACCGTTTTATCCAACTTGAGAAGTGGAAAGAAGATTATCGAAGAACGATTAGAGTGATTTCGGTGGATTTAATTCCATAGTCGGTAGGGCGGCCAACAAAGGCAAGATGGCCGCCCAAGCTACTGGCAGACCATCTGTAAATATTGCCGGACTTACAAGTAAACATGCCATCAAATGTGAACCCATCGACGGCATCCCGGTAGAAACGTATCTCAATGCATTGGCCGAAATAACCGGAGCTGATAACATCAAAGCTGCCTCTAGAGTATACGGATCAGTGGTTGTGTATTTTAACTCAATAACTTGGGTTGAAACAGTCTGCATCAAGGGCCTAAGTGGTTACACAAGCTATGTCGAACCCCTGGTAAAACCAGCAACTAAGATCGTCATTTCTGGAGTTCCCCCCTTCATACCAAGTGAACCTATTGAATACGAGCTGTCAAGATTTGGAAAACTGGTGAGCGGAATAAAAACAATCCCTCTTGGCTGCAAAAACGATAAACTAAAACATGTACAGTCTTTCCGCAGACAAGTATTCGTTCTACTAGACAACGACCTACATGGACATGTAAACGGGCCAACTTTAATTGAATATGAGGGAAGAAACTACAAAGTATATCTGTCAACCGATGAAATGAAATGTTTTAAGTGTAATCAAAAAGGTCACATTCAACGTAACTGTCCAAAAAGTAAATATCCATAAGAAACCGAAGACAACGATAGCATAAATACCGAAAACCAAGATGTCAACCAACAGAATGTAAATAACAATAGCACGCATACCAATACCACTGCACAACCTGTCAACATCGAAACAGAACCGATGAACATTAGTCAATCACCTGCAAACGAAATCATCGCACAAGCCTCAAACAAAGAACACTCGTCCAACGAACTAAAAACAAGAAATATCGAGAGAAACGAAGAATATACACAAAATGACAATAACGACATTGCAACCACCGTAAACAAGCAAGTAACAACACCTGTGCCAGAGGCAGTCCGAACAGCAGACATGGAAACTGAAACAGTCAATGAAAACGAAACGCAACCCGACGCCACCACTACCGTTGAAGAGAGGGTACAAACCCCTCCTTCGCCTTTTCCTCCCACTCCAGATCTCAACTTCTCCATTGACCTCCCTTCGTCAGTGCCTTCCTTCGACCAGTCACCATCTTTAGATCTCAGCGGACTTACCCAAATGCCTCGCTCCGTCGCAGTCGAAGAAGATGAAGAAATATCTACGAGTCAGTACAATATATCATATCCACCTCTCCAATCAACTCCCACCGTATCAACTCGAGATTGTTCAACGAACGACAGTGACATCGATGACAACGATTCCGTAATATCAGACATTTCAGAAACCACACTACTTAACTCCAAAATATCATTTACGGCAATACGAGAATTTCTACAGGAAACAAAACATTCGAAGAAATTCATCCAGCAATGCATCGACTTCAATCCTAACCTCAAAGAACTCACAACAGAATTACTCAATTATCGTACAACACAACCTCTCAATGTCTCCGCAAAAGCACGAATCCTCAAACTGGTCAAGAAAATAAGGAAACACGTACGAACAGTTTGAACAACGAAATAAACCCCGTCAAATCACCAACAACTTCACTATGATAGTAAGTTACACTATTTACATATCACTAATCATGGCTTCCCTTTCCTGTGTGACTTTAAACACCCGTGGATGTCGCGACTCCATGAAAAGATACAAAATCTTTGAACACTTGAAACAGTTCAACCAGGCAGACTTCTACCTTTTACAGGAAACCCACACCACAGTTAATGAAGAATCACTCTGGCCACTAGTGTGGAGAGGAAAATGCGTCTTCTCTCACAAGTCCAGCAACAGCGGAGGAGTTGCAATTCTCTTTCAACCCAACACAAAAATAGAAATAATACACTCGTCAGAACCCATCCCAGGACATCTACTCCATATCCATGCTAAAGTTAACAACACACCTATACATATCATCAACGTTTACGCCCACAACGATGCAAAGGAACGCTTACACTGTTTTGCCAAACTCGATACAACAATTTCCAATTTAAACGAAGATCCAATAATATTAGGAGGTGACTTTAACTGCACTTTGAACCCAGAACTAGATAGACAAGAATGCTCTGAATCAGATCGCCATACCGTTCGTTCCCTTAGCAACATCATAAACAAATACAAACTAATTGACACCTGGCGCGATTTCCATGACAATGATCGAAACTATACTTGGCACAGAAACAGAACAAAAGCACGTCTAGACAGAATCTATATGAGCGAATGGATGAAAACTCGGACTAAATCAATAAATATCCACAACTCTTCACTTGCCTTCTCCGACCACTCGCTCGTAAAACTGACTCTATCACAAAAGCAAACAAGTAAACGCAGTCCGTTATGGTGTCTCAACACGGAAATCTTAACTAATGAAAATTATCGCGAAATACTCACACATTTTTGGCTACATTGGAGAAAACAAAAAGACAATTACACAGACCTTTGCACTTGGTGGGATCTTGGAAAATTAAAGATAAAACTTCTCACTCAACAATACTGTGCATCTAAACGCAGTGATCGCAAACTACGAATAACAGAGTTAGAACAAGACATTCAACACCTTGAAAAAACAATGAATAGCAATGAAGAACTCATTAATGAATACAATGAAAAGAAAAGACTGCTAATTGAACTCATAAACATTGAAACTCGGGGCGCAGCTGTACGTTCCCGCCACACCTTCCTTAACAACAGTCAGTCATCGAATAAGAATTTCCTCTTCGCGCTCGAAAAAGAAAAAGGCAAAATGAGATCAATTCTACATCTCAAACGAACAGATAATACAATCACCGAAGATCCTAAAGAAATTCGTGACATTATTTACAACTTTTATCAAAAACTGTACACGCCAGAACCAGTTGATAACACATCTCAGGAAATCATTCTAAATAATTTACCACAACTTAACGACGACAATAGAAAATACCTGGACAACGAAATTACATACGAAGAATTTACATATGCAGTCACCCAATTATCAACGGATCGCTCCCCAGGAATAGATGGACTGCCTAATGATTTCTACAAAACATTCTGGCCACTCTTAGGCAAAGATCTACACAGCGTCTTCATCAAATCCATGGAAACAGGCCAACTTCCACTATCATGCAAAAAGGCGGTCATAAGTTTGCACCCAAAACCGGGAGATAACTCGAACGTTAAAAACTGGAGACCAATAAGTTTGCTTTGCAGCGATTACAAGATTCTAGCAAAAACCCTCTCCATTCGACTCCGTACTGTACTATCAACAATTATCCACGAAGATCAAACATGCTCCATTCCACAGCGAACAATTTTTGACAATATTCATCTACTCCGTGACAGTATATCCCTAGCAAATGAAACTAATTCTTCACTAGGAATCGTTGCCCTTGATCAAGAAAAGGCATTCGACAGAGTTCATCACGGTTACCTGCAACAGACCCTGGAATCATTTGGCTTCGGCACACGTTTCATAAATTTCATCAAGACATTGTACACCGATATACAGTCCCTCATACGCATAAACGACACATTAACTGCCCCTTTGAACATTAAACGCGGAGTAAGACAAGGGTGCTCCCTCTCAGGACAGTTATACACCATCTCCCTCGAACCACTCCTCCACAAAATAAGAAATACTAGCCGCATTACAGGACAAAAATACCCACAATTCCAAGACACACGTCATACCTCTCAGCATATGCCGACGATGTCGAAATATTTCAAACCAAAGATGAAGACTTCGTTAAACTGAAAACATGTCTGTCTGTCTATGAACAAGCATCAAACGCTAAAGTAAACTACGAAAAATCGGAAGGATTATGGGCAGGGAGCTGGCGACATCGAACTGACAACCCCCTTGGTTTAAAATGGAACACAAACGGACTTAAACTTCTTGGCGTACATCAGGGCAACGACGAAAAATACACCCAAAAGAACTGGACCGAATTAACATGCACCATTGAAAATAAAATTAAAAAGTGGACATCGTATGCACCAGGTATGTCGTATCGTGACAGGGTTCTAATTATTAACCAGATCTTCGCATCAAAACTTATTCACAGACTGACATGTACTACTCCAAGTAAAGCAACCATTTCTTACCTCCAAACATTATTTCTTCGCTTTGTATGGCAAGGTCGACATTGGATCCCGCTAGAAACTTTATGTCTTCCCTGCGATAATGGTGGCCAAGGACTTGTAAACCTAGCAACCCGCCTTACCGCACTACGACTTAGTCATATCCAGAGGTATCTATACCAAGACAACCTTCATCCATGTTTTTCGTTTATCCCAGTGGAGTATTTCCTCGGCAAAGTGGACAATCTAAAGTACACAAAACAGCTGTTTCTTACGACTGGAAACATCTATCAAACAACCCACTTACCCGTTTTCTACGGCGAGCTGCTACACTGCTGGAACACAACAAGCAAGATAAGAAAAGGGGAACCCGAAAATATGACGCAGATTCTGCAAGAACCACTCTTCTACAACCAACTGTTACCACATCCAACTCGTTCAACGCCTTACTCACTGACCCACTTCGTAGACGCCGGTATCACAACAATAGGAGACCTCATTGACATTCATCACCGTCGCTGGTTCACCTCAAATGACCTTAAGGACAGGGTGAACATCCGATCTGAACGCGTCCTCGACCTCACAATCAAAACCGCCCAGCAATCAATACCTCCGAAATTGAAAGACATTATTCGAAACAACCTAGTAAACTACACACCCAGCGAGAACAACGCAAATATGCACTATACTTTTGAACTTCATCACTCAGTCGATCTTAATCTGGCCTTTTATAAACTCGAAAAGGGAGCAATATACAAATACCTCATCATGGTACTACATGTCAACAAATCACCGATCAGACTGGACACTGTTTGGAGAGACATTCTTAGTTTACCAGATTCAACAAAACCAAACTTTAAGGCTTGTTACTACCCACCAACAATACAAAAAGAAGGAGACCTGCAATGGCGAATTATCCACGGAGCCTACACAACAGGCACTTTTCTCCATAATGCTGGATTTCGACCCAACTCAAACTGTCCACTTTGTGAAACCAGTGATTCTCTCTTCCACGCTTTTCTGGAATGTCAACGCATCCAACATTTGCTCAGTTATGTAACCAAAATTGCATCAAACCTTACAACGAACACCGGGACCACTCCGATGAACGCGGCATGTTTTATCATCAATCCACCATGGCCAGCCAAGAAAAACAACACTTTCGCCAACAAAAGAACCCTACATCTATTCACCTTTATCACATCGGTAGCAAAACTATCGATTCATCTCGCCAGAAGAAACCGAACCAGTAACACACCACCGATCGACCCGCTCGCAATATTTAAAACAAGAATTCGGACAAGGCTTTTCATCGAATTCGAACACTATAAACTGAGACAAGAACTTGATGTATTTATTTCAACGTGGGGCATTAATAACACTATTTGTCGCGTATCAAACGGAAAACTACACATAGAAATCTAATCCCTTCATGCATTTGAAAGCATAGTATCGCTGAACACTGATGTACATAACTTTGTTCTCGCCAAACACGCAAGTCTCATTTAATGTTTTCCATGTCTAGCCGTACCGATGTATTTGGATTTTAAATTTATACTTTCATTCGTACTCTGCTGATTTCCTTTGTAAATATTTTATTTAGCACTTCAATGTATCAGGGCAAAGACGAATAAAGTTCAATTGAAAACTACTACTACTACTACTACGACTACTACTACACTACTACTACTACTACTACTACTACTACTACTACTACTACTACTACTACTGCTGCTGCTGCTGCTGCTGCTGCTGCTGCTACTACTACTACTTCTACTACAGCATCACCAACACCAACACCAACAACGCAGTTCGCTTGTTGAGCTTGTGTGACATTGTGCGACCGTCAATAGGCCTAATAAAAAAATTGTGTAATTGTGTAAAACCTAATACAAAACCCTCCTTACGGAAGTTAAGAATTGTGTGGTTTCGATTACGCTCAATTTTAGAAGAGGTGAAGTAGGTAGATTTTTTATTTTTATTTGATTATATTTTTTTTTCATGTTTTCCATATGGTCTTTCATGTGTTATCTATTAGATCTACAGCCATTACAGAATTGAAGAACAGTTTTATATTATCTTTTTAAGTTGATGTCAAACTTCACAGTTTTTGCGATTTTATATTTTTTCTTGAATAAGTAAAAAAGAGCTTAGTTTATACATAGACCCTCCACCAACGTTGGTGGGGGGGCTATGGTTTATAAGGGTAACCGGATTTACTAAATGTGTTCATTAAGTCATTGTGTCATTGAATAGTGGCGCCACCAACGTATGTCATTGAGTAGTGGCGCCACCAACGTACGCTCGTACGATCGTACGGACAGCGTTCGAAATCATCACCGCGCGTGCCTTCTGTAAAGCAACTAACCGAAACTTTCAAAAAATCAAAAGACGCGTTTGTTTCTCTATTCATATTGACTTCTGAAACACAACAAACTACGTAACACAGGTGCATTTGTAGGTCAACGCACGTTTAATCTACCTATATAAAGGTGTTTGCTATTACCCTGTGCTCAGAGAAACCGGCGTTCATCATAGACGAATTATGGGCAGCCGTTGGCAGCATAGTAGTAAGTATTTTAACTAATGTGAAGTGAGCTGTGGAAATTCACTATTTAAACATTTGACCTTCGTTATCATAAACATCACATTTGATACTAGCAGAATATTAGTAATCATTGGTTTGACATTGACTTTGATCGTCGAAAAGAGAGATAAGAAATTCGTGAATTTCTTGGAATATTGAAATTATCTCTCATCTGTTTTGACTGTTGGATCGTATGATTGTATGGCACATTGTGTTTCCTTGACGAATTAGGCAAAATGTGCTCTTTTTTTTCGTTTATAGACGCGAGATCTAGTAATAAACAATCTGAAGATCACAATGAAACCAGGTTCATATTCCAGCAAAATGACACAATACTAGACCAACCCTTGTTAGACTTAGATGATTTGTGTACAAGTAAGTGGCCGAGTGTTGATGGTAAAGAATTTTCAAAAAGGAGAGAGAGAGAGAGAGAGAGAGAGAGAGAGAGAGAGAGAGAGAGAGAGGGAGGGAGGGAGGGAGGGAGGGAGGGAGGGAGGGAGGGAGGGAGGGAGAGAGAGAGAGAGAGAGAGAGAGAGAGAGAGAGAGAGAGAGAGAGAGAGAGAGAGAGAGAGAGAGAGAGAGAGAGAGAGAGAGAGAGAGAGAGAGCGTAATTTAGTCATAAAGGTAGAATATTACATTGCAAAGGTAAGGGCAGCAGATAACCAAATGTGTAACTTTTTTCTCTTCAATAGGGAGCCATCATTATTTACGACCGTGGAGTTCAGAGAAATTCCTTCGAAAATCCACAAAATTTCAGTGACCCCCCTTCCTGGCTTGAATTTTTTCGTAACCCCACTCTCTTTGACAAAAAAAATCATACCCCCTCACTATTTTACAATCATAACTCATTAGCTGTTAATGGTACTACAAATATACAAATTGGGGTTGTACGTTCCATTGAAACACCACGTGCATACACCGTGGCACTCATGTATACATATGCATACATACGTACTTGTTCTTGTATGATGCAATATAATGTCAAATAAAATATACTCTACTTTGCATACCTACCTACCTACCTACCTACCTACCTACCTACATACATACATACATACATACATACATACATACATACATACATACAATCATTCACACACACATACATACATACATACATACATACATACATACATACATACATACATACATACATACACACACACTCACACACACACACACACACAAATATACATACATACATACATACATACATACATACATACATACATACATACATACAATATCAAACTTTTTATTTTTGCATTTGAATTTCCTTATAACATTATGGATATAGCATATTTCGAGAGGAAGGGAGTAACAATGAATGCAGCTTATTCCCAAAGTAGTTATATAGGTAAAATTCGAAATTAGGCGCTATCAGTTGAATCAAAGTGTGAGGGAGCCAACTGTGGGTGGGTAGGGAAGGGCTTTGCCCCTCCTGTCCCGAATATTTTTGAAATTCAACGACTAAAAGAATGTTTTCTGGTGCTATTTTAACATGTCAAATTTCGAGTAGCTCCCCTTTAACTCCCCAATTTTTGAGTGACCCCCCCCTTAAATTCCTCCAACCCCCATGTCGTAAATAATGACAACTCCCTTATTTCCCGTTTCTTCGCAGTTCACGCATTTACCTTTAATGTTTTACTGCATGCCATTGTAATTGGTGCAGGGACAATTCTTCATGCTCATGCACAAGGATGCACTTATTTGCAAGCATACGAAGGTTCCATGATATCAATCACTTCGCTGGGTGATATCGATTTTCAAAGAGAAGACTTGAACGAGTGTACACAAAACCTTGGGGAGACACTTGCACATTTTATCCACTTTTGACTGTGTTCACACGTATCGCTGGAACCATTACTATCTTTATGATGGTGTACGCCGTATTTTTACTCTCGATGAAGCTTGGTGACAAGGGAAATTACACAGGATACATTGAACTCGATGATAATATTTATACAGGTAAGATTTCGTGTGTTCACGGCAGTGGTATTGCTGGGGTGGGGTGGTGGTTAGGTGCATTGATGTGACGATATGTACAGGCAATCACATGTACGGGTGGACTTGATTGACTCCCCCTCCCGCTTTAGGCTGGAGTCAGACTTTACGGCAGGGGGAGGGCTGGGGAGAAATTATTTTGGTAAAAAAAAATTCGTAGCCCCTGCCCCTCTACTTCGGAGTTGTACAGTATGGTGCACTACAACAGTGGAAGTCAACTTTAGCGTGCATACATAACAATTAGAGATTTCATTACAAATATATGCGGGCTTTGCGAAACAGGTCTCACATTGGCCTGTACTTTGAGATACTTAGTCAGCAGGGTTTTATCATTCAATCTTGATTTTGGGCAGAAACAGCATCCACCATGATAGCTACTGGGGTGGGTGTTGGAGGGGTTTCCCCCCTCCCACAGTAAGTACTTTAAAAAAAAAATAAGAAGAGATATAGGACATTAAATGGCATAAAATTTCAAACCATACACATTATAGAAAGCCATAGAGTATTTGAAAATTGTCATCAATACTCCAATTGTACTCGAGTCAATACATTATTATACAACTGTATGGCTACTACCTACACTTTAACTTACCTATTTAAAGATATTTGGCACACACACACACACACACACACACACACACACACACACACACACACACACAAACACATTTGCTTGGCTATTGATTACCTCATAATTACATGTATGGTAGGTAAATGAAGAGTGCAATTTTGCAAAGTACATATATATTTGACTGGGGAGGGCTTGGAAGATTGGTGGAGAGTCATTATTTTTTTCCCACCTGCTTGCCTGTGAATTATTTTTTTTTCTCCTTCGCCTATGCTGGCAACTTTTTTTTCTTTCCTTCTTTGAGATATGCGGATTTTCTTTACGTCAATGTTGAACACCTACTTTTGTTGCCAAAATTTTCTGCTTGTTTTCGCGGAGGATAATACAGAGAGTAAAAAGATGCTGTTCTATCACACACAGATTATATTCAGAAAACTACATATTTCAATACATGTTTGATTTTCAATTAAATAAACATCATTGACAGTTTTTATGCCATGGTATGATGACACACTGAAAATGCAAATCGGAAACTTGATTAGTGAGCTCAAATATTCAAACAGACCGGTCAGTTTCTCCAGCCTGGGGGTAGGGGGTGGTCAGTGTTTTTTTCCATTGGGCTGACAAAAAGTCACTGATCCCCGTGAATAAAGTTTCATAGCATCTTGATAGTAAGCTGTAGAGAGGAAGAGCTTAGAGACTGGGATATGTCCACCTCTTTGTGAGAGTGTAAGTGCGTGTGTATTGGGGGGGGGGGTTCTAGGGGTCTCCCCTAGAAGGTCTGGAGGATTTTTACTCCTAAAGGCAATTTTTAGGCTATTCACAGACACTTACAGACAATAATTTGCAAGCTTTACAAGACAGCTCCAACATGTAAAAAAACAACTACATAAGGTTGAAACATTTTTTAAATAAAGTTTCATAGCATCTTGACAGTAAGAGGTGGAGAAAAGACCATTGATTTGAGACCGGGACATGTCTACCTCTTATGGGGGGGGGGGGGGGGTTATAGGGGGTATCCCCCTAGAAACCCTGGAGGATTTATACTCTTAAAGCCAATTTTCAGGCTATTCACAGACACTTTCAGACAATAATTTGCAAGCTTTGCAAGACAGCTCTGACATGTAAAAAGCAACTACATATGTTTGAAACATTTTTGAAATAAAGTTTCATGGCATCTTGACAGTAAGAGATGGAGGAAAGAACTTTGATTTGAGACTGGGACATGTCTACCTATTATGAGGGTCCTAGGGGGTCTCCCCCTAGAAGCTTTTGAAGTTTCTTTTACCACGTTTGGTGAATTTTATTGTTGGTTTAACGAATGAGTGGCCTCTGGGGTGAGGGAGTCCAAGGGGTTTCCCCCTTGGCAGATCTGGAGTTTTTTGTTTATATATAGACATTTTTTAGGTTATTCATAGCCTCTGAAGTAATATTGCCAAGCTTCGAAAAGCTAAAGTAAATATAACTTTTTAAATAAGTTTTCCATGTTATAAAAGTAACATTGGTATAGGGGCATTGATATTGCATGTATAGTAAAGTCACTGATAAGTTAGAACACTTTAGGAGGTCATACCTAGTGTACAATAGAAACTTGAATTTGATTTGTAGTATCGATACATGTAGTGTCCGAAATAGGAAGTATATTCATCCCTTCTGACAAATTCATACTGAAGAGACTAGAACAGTTTAGATTAAGTTCTTTAAACTATCTAATAGTATGAAGATTACTATTACAAGATTTTCAAGTTCACTTTTGCAACAAAGTGCAAGATAGGTGACGCACTGATTGTGAAACAGCCAAACATTTACATGGCATGTTCTGTAACTAGTGTGGTAGCTTGGTACTAATACATGTATATGTATAATTTTATGTATGGTTACGTTTGAACCCTTACATGAAGTAATATTTAAAACATTTATGAAAGAAACAGAGACTAGAACAAATATATATATGTACCACAGGCTAACGAAACTGACTGGTCACTGACATGTGTTTGAAAATGTTTGTCATGATCTGACAAGTGTCCTGGTTGGAGAGGTACGAGCATGGTGAACAGGATACTCGAACCTAGTACCTGTGCATCATTTCCCTGCCAAGACATCTTTTTTCTAGTAGCAGTGGTCCATCTTTTTTTCCATCACTCACTCATATCCAGATTTTTTTTCGAGAAACTCCATTTGGCATCTTTTTTTCCCCGAAATCTTCCAAGCCCCCCCCCCCCCCGGATATCAAATGGTCAACCGTCCGCCATTTCGACAGTGAGGTTCAAAATCGAGTCGGGCGACAGTGAGGGGTGTAATATTCAGCCAGCTAGCTTGTGTATCTGACCAGGTCTACCATGTCTAAAATACGTTGAAAGTCTTCCTGGTGTTGTTATGCTCTACAGAGATAGGTGTATAAGGCATATATCAGTATGTAAAGTGTTGAAATCGGTTATTTACGCTGCTGCGACGGGACGTACGTGATACCACTGTCGTACGCCATCTTCATGGTTTAGAATTAAGTGATGGGGGGGGGGGGGGTCAGCCTGTTTTTGATTTTACAGATATAGGAATCAGTGACTTTTTGTCGCCCCCGGCTGGAGAAACTGACGGGTTCCTAAAACAGGAACAAGGTGCCTTGGCCAAACAATGACAAACCCGTTTGGCTACCGAGTGCGCCCCAGCTATTGGTACCATTTGGATAGCTCACAAGCGAGTGCGAATTCACTAGATTCGAATTTTCTTTCATCAGAGGATTTCCAACTTCCTGACATGACTCGCTACTTTGTGAAATACCATGCACGGATGCACCCTCACTCAACGGGCATAGTTTTATTCCATTATTTGTATGTAGTAATTTAACTTAGTTTGAAACAACGTTGAGCGGAACAACTTCTCCTTCGCATTTTACAGACGTCTAGCTTCGAATTCATTACAAATATTATCCTATTATCTATTCTATGGACCTTGGCCTTTGACCACGACTGTCGTTCACAAGGTGAAAGGCTAAACTTTGTCTGTACAGCCATATAGTATTTTGTCTCACTGTTTATCGAATTACAAATTCGGATATTTACGAGAGGCATGCAATTGTCTTTGGTTTCCTAAAATCGAGGATTTACATAAAATGATAAAGCTTTGTTAGTCAACATCCGGTATGTTGTTATTGTAATGGTGTACAAGAAACCATTATGTACCTGATGTTTTACAAAGCATATTATTAGGTATGATTTTGAAAATTGAGTGATATGCTATTTTCTTCTCTTTTCTGTCTCCCTCCAGTTGTCGCTGCTGTTACTGATGCTTTAAGTGTTGCTACGGTGTTTGGAATAGGATCACTTATTTATGTTTACACAGAAGGGTGGACGTACTCTGAATCAGCCTTCTTTTGCGCAATCTCGTTCATTACGATGGGTGATGCTCATTTTGGAGCCGCTCGAATGTCTCCTGACATGTACGTTCAAAACCTCGGGCTACCATTGGCACTAATTTATCCCACCGTGGACTACTTCATACGTCTGTTTGGGGCAGGTACTCTCTTTCTACTAATGTACCCCTTGTGTATAATTTTCAAGAGAAGACTTTTGAGAGAGATTCGCTATGTTGGTTACAACATAGCAGAATGGTTTACATGTTGAAATACAATGAAAGGATCAATTTTATCATTCATAGACAAGAAAAACCTTTTCCTTGTCTGTGGTGTTTTGCAGTCAATTTTGTTGAAAAATTACTGTCGTTTGGCAACACTGTCGTACTTAAGGGTGACACCATTCAAACTTTTCACTGTATAACAATTTCTTTCTCCATGTGTTGACAGTTTTCTTTTCAAATCAAAATTAAATTGCATACCTAAATATAACCATCTGTCTTCTTTTATCACTGATTTTTATATGATTTGGGTGTTCGTAGTACTAGTAGGGTGACTGGAATGTTTGTTTTTTCAATCGACAACTAAGAATATATCCATTGAAAATTAAGACAATATAGAGGTCGATTTTATCCATCCATGAATAGTACAACAGATTAAAATCGGTATCCGTTGCGGGCGCTGATATTTAGGTGCGAACCCTTTGTGGGTTTTTCTATATCAGTCCATTTACCCACATCCTGAAGTGATTTAAATACTGTTCAGCGTGTACGATATTACGACTAAAATGGAGTCACACATCAATTTCTATTCTATTGTTCACAGTGCATAGTAATTACTTCAGTCTGCTGATGAAGTCCTTAATGAATGGTTGAAAGCTTCAGATATAGCTTTCTAAACCGTTTGTGTTGAAAATTGACATTTTCATACTTTACTACTATTACTTCTAAAGACACTGTGACGTTGTCGAATTTTTAGTACTTGAAAATTATGTCATACTGTCAGTGTTATATCTAAATACCGATTGTATTAGTTACTACTTTACTAGACTTGATAGACTATCAACAGTCGTCTGGACGTTTAGTAATTTATCTTTAATGTTGTTTTTTTGATGAAATAGAATTAAAAGATGGTGTGTGTTTGTGTGTGTGTGTGTGTGTGTGTTCGATGAAGTCAAGACGACGTTGGATTATATATTTATGTGTTCACAACTCAGCGAATACCACACGGCAGGTATAGAATATGCACTGCACATTCTGATTATTATATCGCATGTTATAGGTTATGTATGTGCACATATAAATAAAATAATATTTCAGAAGGCTTTTTCGAAATATGACAAAATATAATCAGCGGCTGAATACAAACTAGTCTGTAAGTTGAAGTTCTGATTTCGTTAAAAGAAAATATTGATTTTACAATGCCTAAACATTATGTTCTTTGTCCTTCTACTAACACCGACCATTAATAATACAACATTGAAAAATGATTAATTTTTACGGCATCATTTATCGATACATCATTTTCATTAGCGATCAAATAACTCGTAAATAGTTGATAGTTTCAAGTTTACAGTAAAAATGATGGTATATGTATTGTAAACTGGACAGCTGTTTGATCACTTAATTCGTTTACATATGAACATGCCAGTAAGGTGAGAAATGCATCGATTCTAATTGAAGAATGGTTATGACAGTTACAAATAAGACGTGTGTCTTTAAACCGAGTCATTACAACCTTGAACAACCTGCTATTGTTGTAACCTCGCCAACTTTAAATTCTTTCAAAATATAGTATTGGAATGACTATAGGTATAAAACAGACCCCAGTGTTTTGACCAATAATCAGCACATAAAGTTTCTTGTTTACCATCTCACAGTTCAAGTTGTATATAAATTATATATATATATATATATATATATATATATATATATATATATATATATATATATATATATATATATATATATATATATATATATATATATATATATATATTATTATTATCAATCTGCAAGTAATTGCTATCTTTATCTATGCAAAAACCTTGGACTCTGTGGTGAACACTCGGACCATGAACTAATTCACACACACTTTGTTACTAAATATGTGTTTTGGTATTCTTTTTTGGACAATTTGACATTTGATCAGCTCATAAGCTATTAGCTTTTTTCTAGCTGTAATATGACATGACATGATATGATGTCATTTTATAGTATAGAGATGACATGAAACACAAAACTGTAAATATATGGCTCGCTTATTAGAATATCGATACGCATGTTTGACATTGCCAATTGAAAGGAGCTAGCCTATGGCTACAATCTAATATAAGACGTCAATATCAACCCAACCTATTTCTTTGTCTACCTGAGGAGGAATCACAACAGCTCTGCATTACCACGTTTCTCTCCGAATGATCAGTATATCGACTGTGCAAATCCCGTTTGCTGCGACCACGTAGACGCTGTTCTTTGCAACCCTCAGGCGAAGTCGAGGATGGCAAGCTTTCCTGTGCTGAGAATAGGAAGCGGGCATTTGTTGACAACTAACTTTTACTGGCCTTGAAAATGACAGACAGATGTAGAGCTACATTTCTACATAAATCATGAAATTGCAAGACTACCCTGATGGAAGGCATTCTGTTTAAATCTGGTGTTGATTTATTTGAGGATCTGAAATGTCACACAAACATATGTTATGGTTAATTAAATGTATTAATGGGGTGACCCTAAAACGAATGACAACCTGAATGACGGAAAACAAATGACAGCATTTCTAGGTGGTAAACAGTGGAATGACACCCTTTTCTACACTCAGTTAGTTGAATGACACCCTCTGCACTGTAGAACCAGTGGAATGACAGCCGCCACTCTATAAAATAAGTGGAATGACAGCATTTTTAATGCTTTGGAACTGGAATGACAGCATTTCTAGGTGGTAAACAGTGGAATGACACCCTTTTCTACACTCAGTTAGTTGAATGACACCCTCTGCACTGTAGAACCAGTGGAATGACAGCCGCCACTCTATAAAATAAGTGGAATGACAGCATTTTTAATGCTTTGGAACTGGAATGACAGCATTTCTAGGTGGTAAACAGTGGAATGACACCCTTTTCTACATTCAGTTAGTTGAATGACACCCTCTGCACTGTAGAACCAGTGGAATGACAGCCGCCACTCTATAAAATAAGTGGAATGACAGCGATTTAATGCTTTGGAACTGGAATGACAGCATTTCCAGGTGGTAAACAGTGGAATGACACCCTTTTCTACACTCAGTTAGTTGGATGACACCCTCTGCACTGTAGAACCAGTGGAATGACAGCCGCCACTCTATAAAATAAGTGGAATGACAGCATTTTTAATGCTTTGGAACTGGAATGACAGCATTTCTAGGTGGTAAACAGTGGAATGACACCCTTTTCTACATTCAGTTAGTTGAATGACACCCTCTGCACTGTAGAACCACTGGAATGACAGCCGCCACTCTATAAAATAAGTGGAATGACAGCGATTTAATGCTTTGGAACTGGAATGACAGCATTTCCAGGTGGTAAACAGTGGAATGACACCCTTTTCTACACTCAGTTAGTTGAATGACACCCTCTGCACTGTAGAACCAGTGGAATGACAGCCGCCACTCTATAAAATAAGTGGAATGACAGCGATTTAATGCTTTGGAACTGGAATGACAGCATTTCCAGGTGGTAAACAGTGGAATGACACCCTTTTCTACACTCAGTTAGTTGAATGACACCCTCTGCACTGTAGAACCAGTGGAATGACAGCCGCCACTCTATAAAATAAGTGGAATGACAGCATTTTTAATGCTTTGGAACTGGAATGACAGCATTTCTAGGTGGTAAACAGTGGAATGACACCCTTTTCTACATTCAGTTAGTTGAATGACACCCTCTGCACTGTAGAACCAGTGGAATGACAGCCGCCACTCTATAAAATAAGTGGAATGACAGCATTTTTAATGCTTTGGAACTGGAATGACAGCATTTCTAGGTGGTAAACAGTGGAATGACACCCTTTTCTACATTCAGTTAGTTGAATGACACCCTCTGCACTGTAGAACCAGTGGAATGACAGCCACCACTCTATAAAATAAGTGGAATGACAGCATTTTTAATGCTTTGGAACTGGAATGACAGCATTTCTAGGTGGTAAACAGTGGAATGACACCCTTTTCTACATTCAGTTAGTTGAATGACACCCTCTGCACTGTAGAACCACTGGAATGACAGCCGCCACTCTATAAAATAAGTGGAATGACAGCGATTTAATGCTTTGGAACTGGAATGACAGCATTTCCAGGTGGTAAACAGTGGAATGACACCCTTTTCTACACTCAGTTAGTTGAATGACACCCTCTGCACTGTAGAACCAGTGGAATGACAGCCGCCACTCTATAAAATAAGTGGAATGACAGCGATTTAATGCTTTGGAACTGGAATGACAGCATTTCCGGGTGGTAAACAGTGGAATGACACCCTTTTCTACACTCAGTTAGTTGAATGACACCCTCTGCATTGTAGAACCAGTGGAATGACAGCCGCCACTCTATAAAATAAGTGGAATGACAGCATTTTTAATGCTTTGGAACTGGAATGACAGCATTTCTAGGTGGTAAACAGTGGAATGACACCCTTTTCTACATTCAGTTAGTTGAATGACACACTCTGCACTGTAGAACCAGTGGAATGACAGCCGCCACTCTATAAAATAAGTGGAATGACAGCATTTTCAATGCTTTGGAACTGGAATGACAGCATTTCTAGGTGGTAAACAGTGGAATGACACCCTTTTCTACACTCAGTTAGTTGAATGACACCCTCTGCACTGTAGAACCAGTGGAATGACAGCCGCCACTCTATAAAATAAGTGGAATGACAGCGATTTAATGCTTTGGAACTGGAATGACAGCATTTCCAGGTGGTAAACAGTGGAATGACACCCTTTTCTACACTCAGTTAGTTGAATGACACCCTCTGCACTGTAGAACCAGTGGAATGACAGCCGCCACTCTATAAAATAAGTGGAATGACAGCATTTTCAATGCTTTGGAACTGGAATGACAGCATTTCTAGGTGGTAAACAGTGGAATGACACCCTTTTCTACACTCAGTTAGTTGAATGACACCCTCTGCACTGTAGAACCAGTGGAATGACAGCCGCCACTCTATAAAATAAGTGGAATGACAGCATTTTTAATGCTTTGGTACTGGAATGACAGCATTTCTAGGTGGTAAACAGTGGAATGACACCCTTTTCTACATTCAGTTAGTTGAATGACACCCTCTGCACTGTAGAACCAGTGGAATGACAGCCGCCACTCTATAAAATAAGTGGAATGACAGCATTTTTAATGCTTTGGAACTGGAATGACAGCATTTCCAGGTGGTAAACAGTGGAATGACACCCTTTTCTACATTCAGTTAGTTGAATGACACCCTCTGCACTGTTTACCACCTAGAAATGCTGTCATTCCAGTTCCAAAGCATTAAAAATACTGTCATTCCACTTATTTTATAGAGTGGCGGCTGTCATTCCACTGGTTCTACAGTGCAGAGGGTGTCATTCAACTAACTGAATGTAGAAAAGAGTGTCATTCCACTGTTTACCACCTAGAAATGCTGTCATTCCAGTACCAAAGCATTAAAATGCTGTCATTCCACTTATTTTATAGAGTGGCGGCTGTCATTCCACTGGTTCTACAGTGTAGAGGGTGTCATTCAACTAACTGAGTGTAGAAAAGGGTGTCATTCCACTGTTTACCACCTAGAAATGCTGTCATTCCAGTTCCAAAGCATTGAAAATGCTGTCATTCCACTTATTTTATAGAGTGGCGGCTGTCATTCCACTGGTTCTACAGTGCAGAGTGTGTCATTCAACTAACTGATTGTAGAAAAGGGTGTCATTCCACTGTTTACCACCTAGAAATGCTGTCATTCCAGTTCCAAAGCATTAAAAATGCTGTCATTCCACTTATTTTATAGAGTGGCGGCTGTCATTCCACTGGTTCTACAGTGTAGAGGGTGTCATTCAACTAACTGAGTGTAGAAAAGGGTGTCATTCCACTGTTTACCACCTAGAAATGTTGTCATTCCAGTTCCAAAGCATTGAAAATGCTGTCATTCCACTTATTTTATAGAGTGGCGGCTGTCATTCCACTGGTTCTACAGTGCAGAGTGTGTCATTCAACTAACTGATTGTAGAAAAGGGTGTCATTCCACTGTTTACCACCTAGAAATGCTGTCATTCCAGTTCCAAAGCATTAAAAATGCTGTCATTCCACTTATTTTATAGAGTGGCGGCTGTCATTCCACTGGTTCTACAGTGCAGAGGGTGTCATTCAACTAACTGAATGTAGAAAAGGGTGTCATTCCACTGTTAACACCTAGAAATGCTGTCATTCCAGTTCCAAAGCATTAAAAATGCTGTCATTCCACTTATTTTATAGAGTGGCGGCTGTCATTCCACTGGTTCTACAGTGCAGAGGGTGTCATTCAACTAACTGAATGTAGAAAAGGGTGTCATTCCACTGTTTACCACCTAGAAATGCTGTCATTCCAGTTCCAAAGCATTAAAAATGCTGTCATTCCACTTATTTTATAGAGTGGCGGCTGTCATTCCAGTGGTTCTACAGTGCAGAGGGTGTCATTCAACTAACTGAATGTAGAAAAGGGTGTCATTCCACTGTTTACCACCTAGAAATGCTGTCATTCGTTTTCCGTCATTCAGGTTGTCATTCGTTTTAGGGTCACCCGTATTAATGAGTGTGAGTCTGTATGCCTAGTGAATACAGACACGTTGATGAGTGTATCCTGTGTGTGTGATGTAACATTCTTTACATTGAACAACTACTATTTTGTACTGAACCTTGAAATTGTTAATGTGTTAATCTATATGGTAGCAAATATTTAAACTGTTCATTAGTTACATAGATGTTTTCTTTTGGACTTCTGTCTGTCATTTGTATGTATGTATGTATGTAAGTATGTATGTATGTATGTATGTATGTATGTATGTATGTATGTATGTATGTATGTATGTATGTATGTATGTATGTATGTATGTACGTACGTATGGTGTATGTATGTATGTATGTATGTATGTATGTATGTATGTGTGTGTGTGTGTGTGTGTGTGTGTGTGTGTGTGTGTGTGTGACACATAACATGGATTCAATTGCACGAAAGCAATTGGCAAACTATTAAACATAACACGACTACTAAGCCTAGTTTAAGCCCCCAAACCTAAACATTAGTTTTTAACATTTTAAAACAAAAAGATAAGAAAAGGTTTGTCTTCTTGACATTCATTCATGCACGCAGGTTTTCTTTCCCAGCGATATCTGTACATATTTCATCAAACTATCACAGAAGGGGTATTCTGACCAACATTTTATTGCTTTTGGGTCGAAGCAATATTTTTCAACAAAATAAAAATTTAAAACAATCAAAATGATAAAATAAAATGAAATACTCTCCCAACCTACCTACCCTATTTTCTGAGGCCTTGTTGTCGGTAACACATTTGTTTTGCCTTACAAACACGAATGTTTTACATATTTTATGTACTTCTTGATGCAGTGGCAAATGTCTTTAGTATTCAACAAGTTGAATACATATTGATCACAAATAGTTGTTTCCGTGTTGCTTTCTAGGTTCAATAAACTTACCTACACAAATCATGTTTTATGTCCTTTACATTCAGTAAAATTACATAATATTAAAGCAAGTTGAATTGTGTTTTAGAATTTTAGCTTTTAGCACAACTCGTATATACACATGTACGTATAGTATATTTCGTATTTCAGATACTAATGAAATATTAATATACATGCATGTACAGACAGACACATTATATAAACATGAATTACAACTGCACAAAAAAAATGCCAAACTAAAGCATGCAAGCCGACTGTCGACAACCGTTCGTGCCTTTTTTGCTACGTTTCATCTAAAACAAAGTTGTCGCCTTGCTCCGCAGCACTAAATAATACGCGTACTGATAGGAACAGCGAGTACCGAAGGCACGATCAGTCATTCGTGCCTTCGGCACTCACTGTTCCTATCAGTACGCGGTTACAGTATTGCTCCGGATCGGAGCGAGGCGACGACTTTAGTTTTAGATAAAACTTAGCATAAAAGGCACGAACGACTGTCGACAGTGTACATGCAAGTAGACTATATTTTTCTTCATTTGACTCTTTTCATATCGGATTTGAACAATCATATTTGTGCGAGGTGCTTCCAAGTTGGGGTTACATGTTCTCTTGTTAGGAATTTATCTGACATTTATCTGACAGGTTGATATCTCTCCAAGATCATGTATCTGGTGAATATAAATGATCTATAACCAACGGTATCCATCTGTCTCAGTCTGATCTGATCAATTCATGAGCCACACGTCTCTCTCTCTCTCTCTCTCTCTCTCTCTCTCTCTCTCTCTCTCTCTCTCTCTCTCTCTCTCTCTCTCTCTCTCTCTCTCTCTCTCTCTCTCTCTCTCTCTCTCTCTCTCTCTCTCGTCCGTTTTCAATTTTATTGTTTCGGCAGTGATCGCCTTCTTCCAACTCAAGAAGGAGAACAAACGACATCGTACGAAGGCAACAGAAGTATAGAAATCTAGTCGTACACTATTCGATATTAATCGTTAGGTAGGTCTTCGTCTGCGTCTGTAAACAGCACGAAAGTAGCGCCCTCTGTGGGGAGAGATCGTAACATGTCGAACGTCGCGTCAGACGACTTTTGGAACACAATGCATATGTTCTATCATAATCGTGATGACGCGATGTTATGTTTATTCTGCTCGAAGGCGCTTGCTTTAGTAACACGTTACTTCGTCGCACAGCTTGTCGAGTATATAATTATGATATATTTATGATGTCAGACCGAACCCATCCTCGGGCTTCAGTGTCTCCAGCTGCTGAGCGTCCCGCGGGGTTTTGGAGAAAACATGCTTTCACTGTCATTGTTTCTGTTGTGATGTTGGCATGTCTACTTGGAGGAGCAGCTGTGTTTAGGAGTTTTGAACATGAAAATGAATATGCTCATCGGACAAACCTCACCAACCTCTATGACAGCTTAGAAGAACAGTACGGCTTGAGCCCACATGACCGCGTCGCAAATATCCAAGCATATGAACATCTATGTCAAACCATGGAATTGTCGGAGGAATCACATGTACATTGGGATTTTCTGAATGCATTTTACTTTTCCTTTGAAGTGATTTCAACAATAGGTAAGAGTAAGAATTCGTGGACACTAATTTTGTGTGTGACACATTCGAGCGAGTTGGTGAACTACTATCATTGACAAGATTAGCGCCCTCGCTCGAGCAACTTTATATTTTTTTCAATATGACATGTTTATTTGAATTTAAAGCTGCATGCACTAGCTGCTGCAAATGGGAACATTAAAAAAACCGAGTCTTTAGGTATTAACTTACTTGTACTGACTATCGTATACGTTGAACAATATTGAATCATTTGTGGATAAACGTACTTTTTGTAGCTGTATACATGATATGATACAATACATCAAATAACGTCTAAACCTGCTAATGCACAACTTATGAAGATCGACCACTGAATAACACGTAAACTGTCTAAATATTAATATTTGAACGGTTTTCAATGAATTAATTGTGGTTGTAAGATCGAAAAGTAATACTTCAGTTACAAATTAGTGCAGTTAAGTTCTAGTAACATGCATATAGTGACAGATTCGAAACCAAACTGTACTACCTACAGCTAATATTGATCACAAAGTAACATATATGACACCTTTTTTTACTGAATATATCTTTGAATAAAAAATGCCGCTGTGGCAGTTGCAGCTAGTGCAGGACCTGGTTTAAACTGTCGAAATGTCTGTTTCTAAACACTTTACTGTTTAATTGCATCTGTTCAACTTCAAATGAAACTGCTTAGTGTGTGCACGCACGCACACACACACACACACACACACACACACACACACACACACACACACACACACATATATATATATATATATATATATATATATATATATATATATATATATATATATATATATAGTGGCTGTATGTCTGTGTCTGTGTGTCTGTGCGCATGTGTGTTCTTGCGGGGTGGTCATGGGCGCCATGGGCTGATAAGGTGGAAGACGAAGTCTTGCTGACACGTCCACTATAGCTATATATATATATATATATATATATATATATATATATATATATATATATATATATATATATATATATATATATATATATATATATATATATATATATATATATATATATATATATATAGACTATACATATTCATGACCGAGATTATTACAAGAGTTATCTTTCTTACTCTTTTCTAACAGGTTTTGGCAGGACAGCACCCCGAACCACCGGAGGCAGGATATTTTGTATGTTCTACGCCACAGTAGGCATCGCACTTTTACTTCAGCTAACACTTACTCTCTATGATCGTTTCATAGTCTCTGATCATCCGAACAGGACGACTGCACTATGCAATTGTCGTCACGGCCATGGCCACAGAGTGTGTAACTATACCACTGAACGTCCGATGGCTCTGTTGAAACTGTTTGTGTTTGACACGGTACTGTGGATTGGGACCTCATTAATGTACTACAGTTTCGAGGACTGGACTTTTCCTCAATCTCTTTACTTCACTTTTACAACGTTCTATACGATTGGTTTCGGTGACTACATTCCCATGACAAGGCCTAGTTACGGGGGTGCGACTCCCGAGTTTGCATATCATTTTCTCAGCATTATCCTGACTATAGTTGGTTTTTTAGTGAATTTTGTGTTCGTTGCGAGTTTCACAAAACTGTATAAGTACGATATCTTTGGCGCTCTACTAAGTGGATCCGCCGATAGAAAACAAACCCAACGAATATGGCTCTCCGAGGATAAATGTAACCACTGTAGGTTACGTTTTAAAGACTCAATGTAAGTATACAAAGAAAGATTTAAAGAAAGAAAGAAAGAAAGTATGAGTTTTGTATTGTTAGCCGTACGTAACAATCAAACGTTACAGAATACGAATAAGTACTTCTGTACAGGTAATATCCTCTTTTACACCACATTTCTCGGAAGTATGCATCTCAATCTACTGTCGTCCATGTCTCAGACTCAAGCACTCTACTAGTTTATAGTCCTACTGCGACATGATACATTATAGGTTAAAGCCATTTTTAAAATATATTTTTCTCTCCGATTATTTGCAGACGTGAAACATTAAGAGGTAATAGATTGGGATTTCATCTTGCCTGGAAAAATACTAAGAACGTGCGGGTGGTGACTGTATCGATCATACTGTTTGTTTTCCTCTGTATCGGATCTGTCGTATTTATCGACTTTGAAGCACATACTGACTCTGATACCACCGCATACAACGATCATCTGGATAATTATATGGTTAGTCAATACGGAAAGAGTATGATATCGATATTGGATGAAGCACATCAACATGCCTGTCATCATGGAGTTTTCATCAGTCGTGCTCCGATGTGGGATTATACTGGTGCTGTAAATTTTGCCATTACTGTTTTGACAACAACTGGTGAGTTAGTTAGGCCAAAAGGCCAAAGAATTGTGTTTCTCGTCAGATCTGAGGGGAAACACAAAAATAACCCTCCCTACTTTAGTGAAGGCAACTGCAGAGTCAATCATGAACAAGCACACACACTGTACTTGCTCTAAAGTTCTTAATAAAAAAGAACATTAACTGGCAGGTTTGTTGAGAATAAAAAAACAAACCAGGTCGTCGCACCACTTTAGGCAAAATGTCCCTTTTTTTGCCTTACAATACTTATGTAGATTTTGCAGCTTTTATTTCATAGTTTTAATACAAAACAACTTCTGATCTAGTTTGGATTTTTATTTTCTGAGAAAATGTGATAAATTTTACCTCATAATAATCCTCCAATCTCCCTCTCTTTCAAAACCTACTCTTTGAAAATGCTGCGAAACAATAAGTGTTATCCAAGGTTTGAATGTTGCATTTTTATCAGCAAAATACCAAAAAGTGTAAACAAAAATATTAAAAATTAAAAACGTGCACTTTAGTAAACATGCACTTAAATGTATGTACCAAAGTATGTAGAACCTAACGCGTCAATTGCATAATTAATTATTTTCAGTAATTAGGCTATACATGAATAGTGCAAGCTTAAAGTTCTATATAATTTGGTACTTACACTCAAGATACAAGGGTGCACATGTCATAAAGTTTATGTAACACTTAGTTATAGGGAGTCGTTTGCATAATCAATGATTTTCAGTAATTAGGCTATATATCTGAAAAATGCATACTTCAAATTAAACATAATTTCGTACATACTTCAAAAAAAAATAATTGCAAAAATACTGAAGAGCTTATAATAATAATGCATGGTTTCTTAAAACTTCTGAATTTAACAACTCTCTCTCTCTCTGTCTCTGTCTCTCTGTCTCTGTCTCTGTCTCTCTCTGTCTCTGTCTGTCTGTCTGTCTGTCTGTCTGTCTGTCTGTCTGTCTGTCTGTCTGTCTGTCTGTCTGTCTCTCTCTCTCTCTCTCTCTCTCTCTCTCTCTCTCTCTCTCTCTCTCTCTCTCTCTCTCTCTCTCTCTCTCTCTCTCTACCCCCTCAGGATTTGGAACTACCCAACCGATAGATATGCGGACTAAAGTATTTTTAATACCCTATGCATTTTTTGGTATACCATTATTCTGTTTGTTCACGTTTCTGTATGCCAGACGTATTCTCATACTTTCAAGATGGATATCGACTCTCTTTGGACGTCTACTGAATTACCTTTGTAGAGGGCGCAATCACAGTAAGTATCAGCGAAAAAAAAAATCGTAAATAACTCTGACCTCATTTCTTTACGTCTCGGTACAAAACACTCCACGACGTACGTTTTGTAAACGGAAAAAAATCTGCTCAGATTTGTGAGAATTAATGAATTCGATACAAATAAACCGAGATCACAGCTTTGTGCAAAGTGTGGTCTTCACCTAGGTTTTCACCTAGCTTTTTACTGCCAACCCTAAACTTTTTTTCCGTATGTGTAATGGCTTTACATCTGATAGGATGAAATAAACAACACAGACACCATTTGGAAAACAATGGAAAACCTGAACTCGACACTCAAACATGAAAAAAATACATGATAAAATAAAAAAAAATCTACCTACGCCACCTTTTCTAAAATTAAGAATGTGACAGGAACCACAAACGTTTTTTTATTAGGCCTTATCGAAGCTTAAGCCTTTGTCAATGTGTTTTCCTTTGACTTTGCCGTTTTGTTGATACGTCGTTGCAAATATGTATAGCATGGACTAGTAAATTGGTGTATAAAGAATGGATATTACTTCTGTGGCATGCATTGTTTCAGTGAGTTTAAGGAAATTTATCACAAAAGAAAACAATTGTTGGTCACATTAGTAAAAGGAAGTATTTAAGTAAATACATCGCCAATGAAAAGTAAAGAAAAATTACTTTAAACTCCTGGCACGAAATTAATTTATTTAAAATAAGTGGGATAGTGGCCCAGAGAAAATATGAACAGTAATATTACATGAAGTGCAAATGTCTTAAACACAAATAATTCCACCGGTTGAATGCATAGAAGGGGCAAATGAGGGTTAAACACAGTGTTTCAAAAATAATTATATAGTAAATTTGATGAGCCGAAACCCCGATTGCCAGTCTTGTAATTTAACTCTACTACTGGGATAATTTTAGTGACATTGGTACTCATTTTTGATGTTGGAATATTGCCCATGGGTGGGGGGGGGGGTGACTGTGCGCGTGTGTGTACGTGCGTGCGCATGCGTGTTGTGTTTATGCTGAGTTTGTTTCTGTTCACAAACTAACTTGTTTGCATATCTTTCCAATCTATGTGCCAATCAGGAAATAAGACATTTGGAAAATAAATCTAATCATTAAATTTAAAGTATGTGTTCTTGCTTTACAGGTAACAATGTTGTTCTACCAATGCAAACCAGAATAGTCCCAAGATTATCTTTTACACAGACTGCATTCAGATCAAGTCACATAATGCATCCCCTGACACTAGATGATCTTGCCATCTCTAATGAATCTACAGTGGCCGTAGACAGACCATATCCACAACTCGATGACAGTAAGTTTGAATGTGATGAAATTTCGCCATCATGATTTAGACCACTTACATTGTGTCCATACAGAGTGGTGTATTTTTCCTGCATTCCATTCAGCAAAATATTGGCGCATGTTAAAATCCCAAAGTGTGTGTGTGTGTGTGTGTGTGGGGGGGGGGGGTGTCTGTGTGTGTTTCGTTTCGCTTTCGCCGCCTAGCACCTTTGTGTTTCTTTCGAGATTAACGTGCTTCGAGGAAAGAACAACGAAAGGTGTGGAAACGAAGTCATATAATGAAATTATATTATGCTATATCTCTTACAGGTTACAGTGGAATTACACTACCCATACAAACCATGCCAGTATCTCCTAACAGAATGATATCTGGAGTTTCACTTGCTAAGCCTATTTTCAGACCTGATGACATAATGCAAGCATTGACACATGTTACTTCCAAAGAATCTGCAGTGGCCGTAGTAGACAACGGTAGCCACCACAGCAGGGGGACACCATCAGCAGAAAACAGTGTACAGGTCGGTGTTATTACAGCTCCGGCAGGGATGAACAATTTCCCAGAAACAAATCTAGACAGACCATATCCACAACTCGATGAATGTAAGTTAAATGAGATGACATTTTGTAATGGTCATGATTTCGACCAATGACGTTCTGTCCATACAGAGTGGTGTACTTGACATGCATTCCAATCAGCAAAATATTTGTGCATGTTAAAATGTCAAAGATATGTAAAATCTATTTTCCTAAACCTGAAGTATGTCAGATCTGCGATGTGACTCGAACCTGCAACCTCAAGATTCAAAATGAGTCAGTCACTTTAATCATTTGACACTAAGTAACTTTCATTCATCAAAGAACTGTCAATCACATACCGACAGAACCAGGATCATTCGAACATTATGTTGAATTGTCTACGTTCGCACACAATCAACATTTGTTAAAAAAGTTAATTCCAAGACGTCCAACCAATATCTTAGAAGTAACTCAATGTTTCAGACTGAGTCTAAAAGTTTTCTTTACCTCAAGTATTGTTTTAGTCTAGATCAAGCCTTGATCCCAATAGTTTAAAGCTAACCTACTCTCTATGTTCAGTACAAATCTCACATTTCATGATCAAAATAAATTCCAACCAAACTCCGATCTAGCCCACATTCGTCACTCAACACAGTACAGGAACAGATGTTTGTTGTGTTGTGTTGTGTTGTGTTGTGTTGTGTTGTGTTGTGTTGTTGTTGTTGTTGTTGTTGTTGTTGTTGTTGTGGTGGTGGTGGTGGTGGTGGTGGTGGTGGTGGTGGTGGTGTGTGTGTTTCGTTTCGCTTTCGCCGACTAGCACCTTTGTGTTTCTTTCGAGATTAACGTGCTTCGAGGAACGAAATCATATAATGAAATTAGATTATGCTATATCTCTTACAGGTTACAGTGGAATTACACTACCCATACAAACCATTCCAGTATCTCCTAACAGAATGATCTCTGGAGTTTCACTTGCACAGCCTATTTTCAGACCTGATGACATAATACAAGCACCGACACCAGTTACTTACAAAGAATCTGCAGTGGCCGTAGTAGACAACGGTAGTCACCATAGCAGGGGGACACCATCAGCAGAAAACAGCGTACAGGTCGGTGTTATTACAGCTCCAGCAGGGATGAATAATTTACCAGAAACAAATCTAGACAGACCATATCCACAACTTGAAGAAGGTAAGATAAATGCATTCATTTCGTCATTTCTGACGTTAGCTACATTTTCTCCAAATGGAGTGGCTTGGTTTGTCCTGCTGTATTTCATCTACCTGAGATTGGTCCAAGCTAACATTTAAAATGGCTATGACAGCGATTGTGTTTTCCTACATCCGAAGTATGTCAAATATTTGAAAAATATAGTCAATCAATACTCAGTAAATACAATTCTTATCCTATAGGTAATGCATAGCTGAGCTGAACAGAAAACTCCCTGAATTCTATAGTTTTGGTTCTAACGAAATTTCTCTAACCCTTACGTTAAGCTAAATCAACATATAAATAAACATGAACAATATAATATATGTATACATGTGATAATAAAGTCGATACAGTAATTGTGTGAATTATTTACCTTTTTATAAATATATAAATATTATATTTTTCGTTCAGTGTCTGTCGGAGTGGAGGATTTTGTGAATGATAGTACGCCCGCAGCGTCCAATGAGATAGAAAGTATATCGTCAAATCATGCGGCTAATATGGTACCTACTGATACAGTAATTAATATGGGAATGTTAGAGGAATCAAATGAGGAACGACAGGAACCAATGGATGAATCATTTAGTACAGGTAATATACATAAATCTGTCATAGTCAGGCAATAATCAACTTGGAAATGCTAAATTTATTTGATCAACTATCAGTCTCAAGATTGCATGTGAGACGATTTTGTATTTTTTGACTGAAATAGAGCAAAGGAAAACTTAAGAATGGATCATAAGCAGTTTGTTTTCACAGCGATATCACAGCTGGTAGTTACTGTGTTGCCAAAAGCATCAATATCAAGTACTTTGCGTAATACTTTTGTTTTGATAGATATGCAAAAGGCGTCATTGCCATCAATATGCTCAAAGTGTTTGAATGTACTCTTCCTTTTTGAGATACTCTTTTTTCCCGTTCCACCCATCAACTAACCGCCCTAGCCTACTATCCACCAACCCATTCACCCTCTGGTCAATATGTAATATGTGTCTTCTCAAATATATTAAAGCACGTCTCTCTTTTACCAAAACAAGTACATTTTACGTTTTTCTAGATATCGCAATATTAGTGTAATGATGTATTTTTTCTCTTCACTTTCTATAGGTGAAATTATTAAAATTGCTGTTGTATGGTATTGTATGGTGATGGCAGGAGGAACACTCTTCTATGCTCATGCCGAAGGATGGTCTTACTTAGTTGCATCTTACTTCGTCTTCATATCATCCTCAACAATTGGATTTGGAGACTTTGTGTCTGCAACAGAGCCTCAAGAGTACTATATTGAAAGACTCGGACCTATCCTTGGGAAAATGTACCCTACCTTGAACATCATCTTCTTTGTTATTTCAGTCATCACCTATCTTCTGTTGGTGTACTGTGTTATGTTCATCACTAAGAGCGGTGTTGATTCTTTAAGCGATCGCATTGCATATAAAATCAACAAAAGACTTTACATGAGGAACCATAGGGTAGCACCACTTGATTCGGATGTAGCCGGTAGTACGGATGGCGATGATTCACCAACGAGATGTTGCGAGAATTGTCTAAAACTGGCGTTGATGCTACGACCAAGTCGGGATTTACTTGCTACCATAGCTGATTAGAATGTCAGGTATTTGAAGCATTTTCAATATATTTGTAAAAAAAGTTGATATTACTTGAAAAAGATGTTGCGTTTACAATTATATGACTTGCCTTTATTTGACTTTAATGTATTTGATGAAAAATATCCCAGTAGTCCTATACGGTAAGAACGATTTGTTGCCATGGTAATGGAAGATTTTTCGCTTTAACAGCTGTATCTATGCAGCATACAAAAGTTGCAGAGGCGTGTCAAATTTGACAATTCTTCCCACAGACTAGCAGTTGTGTTTATTTAAGAAATAGTTTGTATAATATCATTATTACCATTGTAAATAATATTTAATAAATTCATGACTTTTTAAAAACGATCTTTTTATTTTTATTTTCAGGTGTTGAAATTATCAGAATGTGGTGTGACGGTAAACTCGAAATGCCGCCATAATCTGATTCGTGGAGAAGGCCACAGCCCCTTTGAAACCTTTAATGTCGTGTGGTTTCTGAGAAGGCAGTTTTGAGTTATAAACCTAACAGACCAGTTGCTGTATATGTATACTAGTGTATATATTTTATTATTGTATACATATATATGGACTGCATGCGGTGTTTACGGTGTGGTATCTCTTCTCATGATTGTATATATTCAGGTTCCCTTTACATCGTGTGAACCATTAATAATAAAAACGTTTTTAAAAAAAATAAAAAAAATATATTAATTTAAAATTACATTAAAAATATCTGTCTCTTGATTTAGCTATGAATGTATATTTTAAATAGACATTCCAATTATGAGAGGATGTATGGATTCCAGAACTCCCCCTCCCCCCCCCCCCCGGTAGTATCGGAATTAGACATTTATCTTAGTATTTAAGGTATTCGGCGATCAGACGAGGCTTGTAGATCTGATTATCTGTAACGTACATTCATTATTGACTTAACAGGCCATTCATATAGATATTCACCGTTCATTTTTCATAAAACTTCGAATACAGACTTAAAGATATCGAGTAAATTGATGTATGAAAAATTATTGCTTTGGGGAAACAAAAGTCTGGACAAAAACGTCAAATTTGGTAAAATATTTTGAATAAATCGTTGAAAATTTCGCCATTTGAATATAAAGTGGCACACATTGGGCCTAAAAATGCTTGATTCCGATTACCTGACCCGACCTACTTCCGACCCTTAATTTTTTTAATTTTACATATTCGAGAAAAAAATAAGGAAATCGCGAAAATTGTGAAGTCTCGCCAGAAATAGTGGATGCGGAAACTGACATCAACTTATAAAGACAATAAAACTGTTCTTCCAATCTGTGTCTGTACATCTGATGGAAAGAAACCGTATGGAAAACAACAGAAAAGATAACTATCTGAACTAGACACTCACACATGATAATAAATATAATACAATAAAATAAAAAATCTACCTACCCCACCTACTCTAATTTGAGCATAATCGGAACCATACAATTTTTTTAGTAATAGTATTACCATGCGTGATGTAGTATGTCCGACCCGTTCGTCAAACTTGTAACAATTTCTGATCATGGTTGGTGATGCTTTCATACTCACTTCGTTACGATAATCTTGCTAACAGACCTACTGTTACCCCGAGACTGTTACAATCTATTATGTCCTTGAAATGACGACTGGAGTAGGAATTTTCCATGGTTTTCTATGGAGGGTTTGACATTCCAGGGTTTTCCAGGACCGTGCGAACCCTGCAAAAGGCTTTTTCGAAATATGACAAAATATAATCGGCAGCAAACTAGTTTGTAAGTTGAAGTTCTGATTTCGAAAAAAGAAAATATTGCTTCTACAATGCCTAAACATTATGTTCTTCATTGGCGGAAGGTCCTTATGGTATTCTACTTACTAAAGCTTACCTAACTATCACTTGTAAAGTTGGCTGGACTCAAATCTGGTAGTAAGATATAAATGATATATGATGATGTAATTTTATGGTACAAATTAAAATGCTGAGGAAATGCAGTCCGACTGTTCGAGCAATGCTAGAAGACAATTGTAATGTCATAGAATGCATGCAATGATGTTAACGTTATACTAGAACAGTTTTATGAAAGGTAATTTTGCTTGAGTAAAAAAAAAACCTCGTAAACTCAGCTTGTGCCAATTTTCTTCTGTGATTTGAAGGTGACATTATTTGAAAGCCATCAGTGGCAACAAGTAAATACTAAAAAATTATTATTATATGCAGAAATTTGCCCGATTTCAATAAATGACCATGAACACCAAAGTCAAAATCAAAGGTCAAGTTCTCAAAAGAAAGTTTACACCTAATAATATTTGTGTTAGATCCTTAAAATGGAGTCGCTATGTACTGAGGTTTTTGAGTTATGTGATAAATCATGATTGTTTACAACAAATATGGCCACCATTCAGTAAAATGTTATATGAGCATCAAAAGTAATGCACGTTTTTATTTATCACCATTTCAAAAGAAATTTAGCAACACTTAAATGCTACAGATTGACTGCAATTGGCAAGAAATAGCTTGATTTAGATAATTGACCCCAAAGGTCAAGGTCAAAGATTGGGTGTTTTACAAGAAAGCTTGCACATGATTATATGGGGTTAGACACTTGAATGGACTCTTTACATATTGTTTCAGTTATGCAGTATTGGTTTCTTACTCCGAATATGGCCACAATTCAATAAAAAGTTATATGAAAACCTAAAGTAATCCTTGGTTATATTTCTTTTCCTCTATATTACATGTGAACATGATTTAAATAAATCATGTAACCACACACACACACACACACACAAAGACAACACTTCATGTCTATAGCACTCTGAATCATGAACCTCAGTTCAATTGTGCTAAAAAAATCAGATTTTCATATGAAATAAAAAACAATTCATTGATTTCTATTTAAAGTTACATCACACTACATTAAAATATTGCATCCATACACAAATTTACACATCTGAAAATTAACAAATTAATAATTAATTACTAATTCAAACTAATAAATTGCATCTGTTTAGATTATTAGGATTAAAATTCTGGTGTAAATAACACACTTGTCTGGAAACATCATAGAATAAGTTGGTCCAGAACAAAAATGAACAATTCTATCTAATCCTTATATTGTGACTCCACTGATAAACTAAACCTAATGCAAGGACCTGGCCTTTACGTAAAGCTAGAGTTGACGAAAATAATCAAGCTTACGTTTGTAAATTTCATCGTTGAATAATACACAAGTATAGTGCCCTAGTCTCACTTGGTATTAAACAAAAACAAATTGCTACAGTACAATTCAGGATTCAACATTTATACAAATATTGTCTTTTAAACGTAAATAGATATTTCAGATGAAGACTTCTGATAATACTAATAATAGTAGTAGTTATAATAATTTATTTGAAATGAACCAAATCCTCCAAGACATGCACAGTATACACCCCCATCCAAGTATTTTACCATATTTAATTTAAATAAAAGACAGGGGTTTTTTTGACGTAGTTGGCCTTGATGATTCATTTTGTCTTACAAAAACTGATACTTTGTAATTATTTTGAATCTCAGTTTATAAGTAAGTACGTAAGTAGGTATATTTTTATATGATATGATCAAATCAGTTTGATAGGACGTTGTACACGGGTGAGATCTAGGCAACTAATTTCCTGGGTTCTACTCCTTAGTTTGTGCTGAAGTATGTGGCTGTGTATAATTCACTTGATCCCCATCCTTATCATGAAACATCTGACCCCATGCATTCCTTTGTGAACAATGATTTTACATAAATTAATATCTTTTCAACAGTACATTCAGCTGTTTAAAATTTCGTCTATTCTGATATCTATAACACTTTGTAACCAATCATCTTGCATAAATTAATGTTTACGATTTCAACAGTACACCAAGCTGTTCAAATTTCTGTTGATTCTGATAGATATAACACTGAGTCTCCCATAGCATCTTCACTAGTACCGAGTCGTCTGTTTCATCCAGCTGCACCTCAGCTGATAACTGAGGATTGAATCTATAGAAAGGGACATCGATCATATTACACCAGGCTCTCGCTCTGTCATTAGGTCTGTGGGCTGACTCTGTCACCTGAAATGGGAAATCAAAAATCAAATAAACAATCTAAATTACCAGTAATACAAGATTTGTCATACCATGCACAAGTTATTGTCTTCAAAAAGAAAATATGGATTATATACTCTGGTCGCTCTACATCACAACAACTTGTGTCTACACCAATGATTTTGCAGTGCACGAAATCCCCACTATTTTCCTTGATTATTCATAAATTGATAAGTTTGAAGAGGTCTAATTATGTTATTCCCCAATATTTTTTCTCTCTTTCATTTGGGAAATGCTCATGACCTAAGGGTCTTGGCACTACTTGTCCAGTGGCTCAGTGACAAGGCCCCTTAGGTCACTCATATTTTCCTTGGCTGAATGAAAAAAATATTGAGAATAATATCTTTAATTAGTGTTTCCTCGGTCTACTTGCTATACACCAATATATACAATGCTATCTTGCTATTGGCTGGCCAGAATAACTGCCATGGCAGATTAAACTTTATAATTTGTCCATAGACATATATCAGTTAGTCGTGACTGCGATAAGATATTCTTTTATTATAATAAGTACAAAATTCTTAGAAAGGATATACAGTCATAATATTCAGACAACACTGGCCTAGGTTTAGAATAAACAATGGAGTCCATCGTCTGACAAAGTTGAATAAAATCTATCACAAGTTACTTGTGACCTGAAGCCTAACTAAGTGCAGAATAATACTTATACACAAGACTTCATGCACGATGGACTACATTGTCTGACAACGATGAACAAAATCTATCACATTATCCGAAGTGTAAAATCAAGCTTTATGCAACAAAATACTTTCATTTTATTTATAAATTAACCAATATTATAAAACTACTTCATCATAGAAACTATAATATTTAAAATGTGGTACCTGTTCAATCATCATTTGGCCAAGATTTGCAGCACCCATGACAGTTTTAGCTAATTCAACGATCCCTTCTGGTCTGAACACATCCACCTGTTTGACTTTTCTCATGGGTATCCTCCCAGTTCCAATAGATACAACAACACCAAGCTTTCTGGCTATTGTATCATAACCCTGAAGTTTAAACACCAAACATACGGACAAGGATTGAAAGAATATCACAACAAATACAAAACACAAGCCTCTGTATTTGATTCTCACTGTGTAAGATTGCACTTTACTAAGTTGACAGATTGTCATGTAGTCCCAAACCCGAATGGATCTCTGTAGCATTTATGTTTGTTTGTTTGTTTGTGTGTATTTGTCTGCATAACAGAAAATCGCTGGGAGGAATTCCCAGCACAAAAAGTTTTATAAAAAAAAAGAAAAAAAAAGGAATCTTGAATGTAAAGTTGGTAACTATGGTAACCATAATATTCTCTAGTTTGTAATCTCAGTATCTTCTCTTTGGGTTCACCAGTCACATCATTGCTAATGTACTACCAAAGATCTTTGGTTCATATTTCTTTTAGCTGTATTACATTCAGTAAATACTTGCATCGATGTGCATGTACATTACATTATGTTTAACGAAGATTCAAATAGATAAGGAAATTTGATTGAAACATTTTTGCGAGTGTTATTGCAGAAAGAATGGTGGTCAAATCCACTCTTCTAAATGAGTTGGTGCCTTTAAGCTCCTGAAGGAATATTAGGTTATGAATTTATGTAATACTATGTATGTAGTAATAATGTACATTAAAACTACCGGTATTTGCACTGTTGTGTAATATCAGTAATATTATTGCATACATATATGCTAATGGGTGTACAATTGTACACTTAAACAAAATGACGTGAATGCGCAGTTGAATTTTTTTTTTTTATATAAAATTTGTTATTTTGGATAAACAGATGTAATAGGAACAGAACCCCATGATGTATGATTGTATTTCTGTCTCTCATGCTTACAGTGTTTGTTGCTGCAGCACTGTCACTCTCGGCTTATGAAAGTATGGCTGCAAACACTCATGCAAATACTCCCGAGTATGCCACATTTGCACTCAGGTGTCATGGAATTCTGTCGTGATAGTATTATCATATAACTGTAATAAATGTGTATTTCTTTACCAAAATTGCTTAGAATAGGCCTAACAAAAAAAATTGTGTGGTTCCGATTACATTCAATTTTTAGATTTAGATTTTTATATATTTTTTTTATAACTTTATTTTCTCATGTGAGTGTTTAGTTAAGGTAATTAATATGTTTTTTGTTGTTTTCCATATGGTCTCTGTGTTATTGGTTTCTTCCCATCAGATGTACAGCCATTACAGATTGAAATAACAGTTTTATGTTGTCTTAAGTTGATGCCAGTTTCCGTACTCACTATTCTTAGCGAAACTTCACAATTTTCATTATTATTATTATTTTTTTCTTGTACGTAAAAAAAAAGTTTAGTATCGACATGAAAAACTAGGTGGGGGTCAGGTAACTGGAACCAAATAACTTTTTTTAGGCTATATCTCATATCTCTGCACTGTATCTGCTATTATTGTATCAGAACCTTAGGAATCATTGTTGTAAACACTTACCTGTTGTTTTAAATGCATATTATATTCATGTATTTCAGTCAGTACATCCACTGTAGGGTTGTTAGCTATCAGACCTCCATCTAGAAATCTACCCATAGGACGGAAATATGTAGGAGCAGCACCACTGGATCTAGCTGCTCTCCAAACTAACTGTTCTGAAAGTGTTAAATAATGAAAGGAAAAAATGTTGATGTCCATCAATATCGAGTACAATAGTATGTTAATAAAATATAAATGTCTAATGATAATGATAAACATTTTTGTATAATGTCATATATATCAGCAAATGTGGTCAAATTCATATCTTTTACACTTGTGTAAGTTGTAGCTAATCTAATCTAATCTAATCTAATCTAATCATTATGTTAATTTCAAACATAAAAGTGATATGTATTGATTCCATGAAACATTGAGTATACAATTATACTTTATAATAGTGTAAAAGATATGGGTTTATTTAGTAAATTTATTCTGACTAGACAGCTTTTCTATGACAATATGGGTGAAGACATTGTCTGATGGAAAGCTTGACAAATTTACTTGGCAAATCACTATTTTACCATAAAGATTGACGGTTGAAGTCAAAGGTCAGTTTTTAAACAGAATGCTTATCTCTATAAAAGGTATGAGAGTTGACACTTGAATGGTGTCTGAGAACAAAATTTCAAGTTGCTTGCTAATTGACCTTGAAAACTACGTTCAAGGTTAGTGTGCTACGAGAAAGTAATACAGTGATAACATTGATGTAGACACTTGAACAGTTTCCCAAAGTACTCAACTTCAAAATTTAAGTTACTGAACAACTTGCAATTTGACTTTGAAGACAAATGTCAGTGTCTGGGTTCAATGCTTGATACTTAGATATACAAACATACTGTAGAGACACTTGTGGAGTTGTTAGGTACAATTCCAGTGATTGTGTTAATTACAATTTGACCATGAAGATGGAGATCAAGGTCAACTTTCAAGGTCTTAAAAAAAACCATTACACCTGTCAGTGTGGTTTAGGCTCTTGCAATTGCATGGAGTCTCTGTGTTCATCTTGAATATCTGTTTCATATTTGCATACAATCTTCCATTTTACAGTTTGAGGTCTTAACTTTGACATAACCAACTTACCATTGGGTTTAGGGGGAGGTACAAAATTTTGTGGATCGATGTTCACCTGCTGAGCAGTTGTTGAGGTTGGTGGAGCTTCAAAGTTCCTAAAGAAGTGTAAAGCTGGTGGATTTCTGTCTCCTAAAACAGCTGTTACAAGAACCCTTTGAAGTGAAATAAAGGACAAGCTACATCAATTTGGTGGAGATATTTGTTGCCAATGTGGTTTGTATTTCAATGTAGTTTACATTCATTTGAACTTATACCAGGTTTTCAAACACATTGAAAAATCAAAGCATAACGCAATGTTAATATTCATCCTAGTCTGTACATTGGAATTCATATTGTCCTGTTCTAAAATTATATAACATGGCTAAATGAGCTATATATCTACATTGAATTTCATATTTCACATTTAATGGTGGGAAAGTTTCCCTTCATATACTTTAATAAACATGATGTGGGGTAAGCATTACCTTTGGAACTTTGAAACTTAGCTATTGACAAATAAAGTGGTTAAATCATTTACAGTATACTGTAGCTAACATTCTCATTCATTCATTCATTCATTCATTCATTCATTCATTCATTCATTCATTCATTCATTCATTCATTCATTCAGTCAGTCAGTCAAATAAAAGGAAGTGACAGAAGAGATCATATCACTACAGGTCTTTGTAAACACAGTGATAAAACCTTTCTGTTATGAGTATGTGAATGACAAAAAATATGGACAAATAAAATATGTGTACAAACATGAACTATGAAAAATCAAGAGATGATGATTTCTACTCATATTTTGAGCATGGCAGAGCCGATGATATAATATTTGTGGTTCCAAAACTCACTTTGGATGTTGTACTGCATCCATTGTGGTGTTTTCTCCAAACTCTTCCTTCATGACTTGTTCAAGAGGTTCTGATGCATATGGTCTTTTCCCTTTGAATA
Source organism: Glandiceps talaboti (assembly GCF_964340395.1). NCBI lineage: Eukaryota > Metazoa > Hemichordata > Enteropneusta > Spengelidae > Glandiceps > Glandiceps talaboti. Next base: position 22,751,692 of record NC_135553.1, read on the forward strand.
CTTTATTCTTCATACGGAAATAGAATCCCTGTATTTCTCTCAAACTGTGACCTGCACAATGGAACAATGAATGGTAGATACATGTATAGATGAATAAATATGAGAAAAGAAGATAATATCATCAATATTTACAGGGTATGATGTTGAAAGTTATTTCTACAGTTAGAACTAAATTTATACTTTCATTGAATGACTGATATCCAGGGTTGTAAGAAAAGAATGCAACTGTCAAAATAAACATAACTGGTGAACTTGCCTTTTCAGTTAAAAAAGGATATTAAAATGAAGCATTAAAAGTTCAAAAAGCGAAAGAATTGTCACTGGGAAATATTGGTACATATGACATTGTGATTGTATGAGGCATTTAGTCATACATATTTCTTTGCCATGCATACATCACTAAAAGGGTCATCAGCTGAGTTGATACATGTAGGGGGTAGAGGGGCTTGCTGTATTCAGTTAATCATATATTGACAAGATAAAAAGACAAACATAGACATAGATAGATATACATCTAGACAGACAGACAGGCAGAGATACATACACACATACACACATACATACATAGAAATACATAAGGAATCAGTGATACAGTCCGAATCAAATGCAATCCGATGTTTCTTTATCAAGGATATCAAGACACACACACACACACATACATACAAGTCATACATACATACATACATACATACATACATACATGTATACATACACACACATATACATTGTACATACATATACATTGTACATACATGTACATACATACATACAGACAGACATACATTTAACAGGCAGAAAAGATGCAATTACAATTGATACCTTTAGAGCTGGAATTCTGCCAGTGGTATATCACACATCAAACATATACTGTTGCAAGCTGGCAGGCAGAAAGACAAACAGCCATACAGACAGATGGACAGACAGACAGACAGTCAGATTGAGACAGAATCACAGAAAGGTAATACCATACCATGTACAATAGCTAGAGCCAGAATTCCACCAGTGCTTGTACCAGCTATCCAATCGAACATATCCCTGACTGGTCGTTTAGCATACTGCTCAATGGCTAGTAAGAGTTGTATAAGGATAAGGCCTCTGATACCACCACCATCTAGAGTTAGAACGGTGTCAAAATTACGTTTGAGGGGGGGCTTCCAAGCTGCTGCACTGTCCAACTCATCAACATCCATATTTTTATGGTCCACTGAACCATGTCTCTTCAATGCTGCTGCTACCACATTCAATGCTAGGAAGTCATCATAGGCTAGGTCAAAATACAACAAAGACATTCTCAGTACACATAGAAGTCATCAAAAAGAAAACAGTAACAATAAATGATGTTTCTTAATAGAGAACAATGAATTACTCAAGGTAGATATTGCCTATGTTTGCATGAAAAATTTCTATAAAGTTTTTACTTAAAGTAACTTTTAGGACACCCTTAAAGGGGCATATCGCTCCAGTTTATAAAGGCATTTTTGAAATCTTTGTGTTCTGGAGAGTCATTTCATGTCATATTACATAAATTTCACACAATTGCCAAGAAAACCAAGCTGCTGAATCTTGTTTCACATTTATTGTTCTGTGACCGTCTTAACACTGTTTCATTGCTTGTCTGATGGGACGGGAGTCAGCAGACATATACATGCATTAGATGAACAATACATACTCATGACTCTTTGTCCTTATTACCTTTAGACAAAGTCATGAATATTTATTGTTTATGCTATACTTCTCCATGTCTGCTATTACCATGAAACAAAACTGGACCACTGCAAGGTCTACATTAAAATGTGAAGCAAGTTTCAATTTGGTGTTTCTTAGCAACTGAAATCATGAAATGACTCTCCAAACTCAAAGTTTACAAAAATGACTTCATTTTGTGGTCATGCTTTCCCCACTATCGTTTTCATTGATTCACATATATGACTTATGATTCACTTTTACTTTTTGTATACCTACAGTCTGACACTTGTGATTTGCGTCTGTACATACGTACATATGTCCATGTGTCTTGTCTTTGATGTTTACCTGGTGCCAAGATGAATCTATACATTTTCCATGTTTTATGGACAGTAAAGAATATCTAAACTAATCTAATCTAATCTAATCTAATGTAATATACCTTGATTTGAAGCACTTGCTTCACTCTTAACGACACCTGGTGGTTCTCCATCAAACTGCCCATCATATCGACATCCGTCATTACAACCTTTCATCATTGACTGACATCTTTGAGCCCCTACCATGTGCATGGCATACAGTATCTTGCTGCGATTTTTCAGGTTATTCAGTGCCACTAGATGTCTTGGCGTGTCATTTTGGTTATTCTTGGCATTGACATCTGCACCAAAGACTATCAAAGTATAGACAAGGTCAAGGTCATCCCTCTGAAATATAAAAACTACTTTGTAACAGTTTATAGGCATTATTTTGTATAATGTCACTAACTTGCAACATGTTGTCAACCACCTAGCAGATACCTCACTTGTTTATGTTTCCAACCTATACCTACACTCAATGTCTGAAAAAGCTGTATTTCTTATTTATTAATTATTTTTAAAACATTGGTTTTTGGAATATTAACATTTTGCAAGAGGTGCCCCCCCACGTAGATGTAGCTTTTATTTCTTCAGCATTCTACACCTGACAATGACATACATACTGAGGAAGTAATCATTTCAGTCACTTTTCACTTTTCATCCCTCTATCACAAGAAAAAGAAATTTACACAATACAAACATACCTGAACGGCAACATGCAATGGAGTGTTTCCATTTTGTCCTCTAGCATTGACATTAGCTTCTGCACACAGTAGACTCATGACACAGTCTTTTCTCCTTTTAATGACCATAATATGTAGCGGTGTGTCTCCTGTTTTGTTAACGACTTCCTTGTCACAGCCATATTTTAGCAGCCTGTCTACATCTTCTGCAGTCCTTGCCCAGTGTAATGCAGTACCTCCATACAAGGCATCTTTCCTGTTGGCTAGCTGTGGGTAGACCTCCAACATGACTTCTACACACCTAGAGCACAATAGTTGACACATCAAACCATTAAAAACTAAATGACAACTGGATATGTGTAAAGTCTCTCATATCGATTCAGTTACACTGTCAATGACTAGTCTTGTAGCAAGACCTCAGATCTGTGTTTGGAAGGTTACAGACAAAAAAACCAAAGAATGATGGTACCTCTGTTCACAGTCCCAATCACTCGGCTATATGAGCCACGGCCAATTTTAAAAGTTAGCACAATTACCAAGAGTCCAGTAGCTAGACTAGTCAATGACTATTTCAACATGAGGGTGAAATTTTAGCAACAACTGAGTATGGCTTCTGGGTGCTGGAGTCTAGACTGTTTGACCTGTATGATGTGGCTAGGTTGAAATATCACATCTCATGAGATCAGGTATATATAGTGTATTGGGTAACCACGGCAACTTACTTTGCACTTGATGCTTTCATAGCAGTGTATTGGGTAACCATGGCAACTTACTTTGCATTTGCTTTCATACTATCATAGCAGTACACTGGGTAACTATGGCAATTTAGTTTGTACTTGATGCTTTCAGAGCATATTGTATTGGGTAACCATGGCAACTTAGTTTGCATTTGATGCTTTCGTAGCATAGTGCATAGGGTAATCTCGACAATTTACTAAAAATGTACTTGATACTTTCATAGCATACATGTACATGTATGTATGGGGTACCCATGGCAACTTACTCTGTACTTGATGCTTTCATAGCATAGTGTATTGGGTAACCATGGCGACTGATGATATCCACATCTGCTCCATACTGCAGTAATATCCTTACGTTCTTTTCCTTGTTTTCTTTACAGGCAACATGTAATGGTGTCTCAGATATGTGATTCTGGTTGTTGATCATTTTAGCATCCCTTTTCGCTAAGATCTAAAAAATTTAAATAATACAAAGTTACAGCTACTTATACTATGCTGCTGTTAAAGGCCTACTTTGCATACAAATAAGATGACACTCACTAGATGACTCTGACTGTGTAACATGTTCACAGAGCTCATACAACAACCATCGACCGACCTTATAGTTGTAAGCCTGTCTCAAGCTGTGCTAAAACTACCTACCGACAGCTAGTTTCTATATTGATCAAAGGTGTAATCTTTCACTCCCTGGTGTTTAATTGTAAACAAATTGTTGATAAGACCAATGTTGCCTGGTTGACTACACAAATTGCACGACACACACACACGCATTAGTCACTCACTCTCACTCTGACAGTAAACAAACACAAACGTTTGATGTAAAGTTAGTAAAAATAGAACAAAATACAACTTTATTACCTAGGGAAACTAACAAATGATTCACAACAAGTGTAAACACTAGACCACTGAAAATATTAAAAATAAATTAACGAAAGTAACGCTTGTTCATTGTTATTGCCTACTGCTCACACTGCAGTGTATGATGCTGTTGGCGAGATTACACCTATTGACAGGCTTCTAGTTCTACCAGAACACTGGTTACTTGCAGATGGCCCCGATCTTTCATTGAACACTAATTTATCAATTAATTATTTCAAATACATTACAAATTTCATTCATATGTTACTATAGAGAGACCCATTGATGAACTTGATATTAATACATATTCATATGTAGCAGAATCATTGTGTATTGAAGTAAAGGTTTCCGTAGTTTGTTGCTTTTAAAAAGTAGACTGGATGGCATTTAACAATCGTGAACTTCTATCAAGTGTATACACTTGTTGCGACAAGCGTTCAATGTTACGAATGCCTCTTCTTTCTTGGGTTTTTATTTCTTAGTGTTTGTCTAAATAATTGTATTTAATGTATGTGTCAGACATTTCAAGTTCACTGCCTGAGTGTATGTTTGTCGTGTGTCATGTCATATGTGTAGTCAACAGTAAGCCTTGTCCTTATCAATAACATGATAATTTGTTTACAATTAAACACCAGGGAGTGGAATATTACACCTTCCATCAATAGAGATACCCTCTGTTGGTAGGTAGTTTTAGCACAGCTTGAGACAGGCTTAGAGCTAAGGTCAGTCGAAGGTTGTTGTAGTGTGCCTATGAAACAGCAGTTTTCGAGAGTATTACAGATTCTGTATTTCCTAATGTTGGACTACGGTATTATGAATATACAGGAAAGAAATTTGTCACCGTATTTTTGAAATAGTTGCGTTTTTGGGACAGTATTTGTGAAAATGTTGGTACAGGAAGTGTTGAGACATTGTTTCAGGGTTGAAAGTTGGCCCTTTAACAAGTTGGTGTCCCTAAATAAGGTCTACATTCAGCAGGCATCAACACCGTAACTATAGTAGTCAGTTTGGCTTGAAGACTTTTCTCTTATGAAGTGCAGAATCAATAGAGCAATTCAGTGACATTTAGACTGAAATTTCACAATACCAAGTATGACTTATTTAGTACTACACTGCATGCCTGTGTTGTAAAATAACCAGGTTAGAGGCAAACATCACTCCAATAAATAAAGTCATTTTCATAATTTTTGGGTTCTGGAGAGTCATTCAGGAATTTAACATCACATAAACTTTGTGCAATTACCAAGAAACAAACAAACCAGTTTCACATTCATTGTCCTAGTAAAGATTCAGTGTTGCCGCATGGGAATTAGTATACATGCATGTGTATTAGATGAACAATATATATTCATGAATATTTATCGGAATGTAAGAAGCACTTTTGGGAGTCATGAATATGTATTAAATTGATAACATGCATGTTTGCTATGTCCCATGAGGCAACACTGGACCACTGTGACTCGTACTAGGACAAATTTCAATGAATGTGAAATAAGTTTAATTTGATGTTTCTTGGTAATCACATGAAATTTATATGATGTGAAATCATGAAATGACTCTACAGAACCCAAAGTTTCCAAAAATGCCTTTTTTCCTGAAGTGCTGTTTTTGCCTATAAAACTTTTAAAAATATTTGTACTGGTACCTCGATGTATCTATGATGGTCATTTCTAGCTGCATAGTGAAACACAGAATCGCCGTTAGAATCCTGGGCATCAATTCGTGCCCCCCAGTCTAGTAGTTCCTTCATACACTCCACGTTACCCATCATACATGCTACATGCAATGGTGTTCTCTTCCAATCACACTGGGTACTGTTCAAAAATCTACAATTGCAAATGAAAGCCATTTAGTTAGAGTAATCTGTGCATCTGTCTATCATTCTCTCTTTGTTCACTGTTTAGTGACCACATTTCAGGTCGATAACATCTGAGCATTGGTGACTGATACCAGTTGGTCATTGAAACTTCCCTTGGGAGGCTACTAGTAACTGGAAAAAATTTTTAAAAAATGTTTACACATTTTCCATCCCAAAATTTAAAATGATTAAAAAAATTCAAAACATTTAGAGATTTATGAGACAAAAAATCTCTCAAGGACTGGTGCTACACTACGAAAACTCTTACTATGACACTGGATTACGTAAATGGGTGACAGCTGTGCCTTGACAATGTTGATACAATGATCAATATTAAGCTTACAACCCTGAAAATGTACACTCAGAAGTCAACATCAAACTACATGCTACATTCTTACCATATAACTGTGTGAGTGTAATCATATCAATGCCCACTACATGTACATTTTGTAGTCTGATTAATGTCAACATCTCACAATGATAGCGTTGGCCTTGTTTCAGTCTTAGTAATGTCAAGTGATCAGAGAGTCAGAAAAGAAGTGGCAGGAAAATGGTGAAAAAAAATAGTCATTGAATGATCACAATGACAACTCAGGTTAACCACACTAAACTCTTGATACATATGCTTATTTTTACAATTTTTAAAAAATAGTAAATGTAAGTATAGTAGCTTTGCATGTGAAACTAGAATAACCCAGGATGATTGAAAATACATCTTTTACATTTGACTGCATCGATCTATTTTCCTCTTTTTAATAACGAGGGTAACTTCAGGAACATTGTAAAATGATTTAAATTAGAGTCTATAATGTTCAAAGTATACAGAGACATAATTATGAAAACTACATTCATTTGCATATATGGTAATATGATTATGAATAATTATACTATTTGTCCAAAATTATTATTCATGTTCTTTTCTATAAACGTAACAATATCAACAATTGACAGATGTGATATGATAACATGTCGGGACCCCTTGATGCGTGAGAGAATTGCAACTTGTTCTCACAGACTCTGTGACAGCTGTACTTTTACAAGGAAGTGGAAAGTACTGCAGAAAACACCACAAGTACAAGACTGGGGTAAATACCCCTCAATACCCAAACTGGCACTATGGTAATATGTGGGAGGGGGTTCTGTTATTATTACATATGCTTATCTGAAACAGCAAACTTCCGTAAAAATCACACTATGAAATGATGTGGTTTCACAGACACGGAACAAAGGTAATTTGCATATCATTTGTATACAGGTATTCAATAGTGTTTTTGGTATTGCACTGTCAGTGCCATTGAAAATATGCACATGCACTGCAAGTAAGCCCTCTATACTCATAATTTCACCAGGTATTTAACAAACCTGCTTATTTCATTGTTCTTCAGACAGTCTGAAACCCCACAGTAGACAGCTATATGAGCTGTTGACCAGGTGCCATGGTCCCGAGCACAATCACAGAGTTTTTGTAAAGTGTCCAATGTGTAACATACATAGGATGTTAAGTAGATTGGTTGTAACTTCGGTTGCATTGTCAGGAAGTGTGATCTTGCCTGTGTCAAGTCTGATACTCTGAACAAACTGAAAAATAAAAAGGTACAAGGAGTCTTAGTGTGGTCCTGTGACAAGTAAGCAGGACTGAAAATTGATAAACACAAGTATGACATATTATTAGTACCCAAACTAGTCACATTGTATATACACACTATGTTATAGAGAGAGACCTTCCGAGAAATTTCACCCAGTCTGTTATTTTTAAAACACGTTTCGTGGACTAGGCCTCCAGTGATTATATTAGATTGTGTCATGTGGTCACCCATCGTGACCTCAATTTGCATAGAGTGGGTCACAAGTTTTGTTCAATTTTCCCAAGGGCACTATTCATGTAGCGCAGTAGACCTATCAGCAATTTGCTTTGACTATGAAAAGAATATGTGCCTGAGAATACAGTGTGTTATAAAACACTTATTGCCTGGCTTTATTCAGACATTGGTAGACATCATATTTCTTTCATGCTGTTATGTAGTGACTATTTCCTTCAGCTTTCAACCTTGGGAAATAGTTTTAAGCCTTGGGGAAATAGTTGCTGCATAACAGCCCTCAGGGTAATAGATATCTTCTAGTCTTCTAGTGCCCTCACAGCCAGCCAGCAGCATATAACATTCGTCCGTGCAGCGGCCACGCAGCACCTCAATGACTAATACGCATGCACATCCTATATACTATGCGGTTTTTTTGGTGGTTTTACCCAAGGATGCATTGCGGTGCGATGACTACGCATGTGCATTTAATATACTGTGCACATTCTCCAAGCTGAGGGCGCTATCTATGATATCATCATGAGGCAGTCGATCACAAATCAATATACCCTGTGCGAGCTATGGGCTTTGCCAAGTTATGATAATATGCCTACTCATACCTAGGCCAATCTTTTGATTATATTTAATAAAACAATGTATAATATAAGCAAGGAACATACAATTCTATCAGGAAAAGACTCAAAAGAAGATTTGTCCATACCTGAATACTTTTGGGCTCATAGTGGGGTTATACAATATGCATTCTAGTTGCAGTGTTTTAGGATCCTTCACCAGCATCATATGGTTTTCTTGGCACACTAACGGCATGTTAGAAAACTTGTGTGGACCTTCTAGCTGTTTAACGGTGTACATGTAGGCTGATGTCATAGGAATACTACTCATCAAGTTACTGACCAGACTGCCAGCTGCCTGCTTTAAGAAATCCATCTCTAGATGATGTTGTTTTTCACTGTATATTTAAATCCTGTACGTTCTCAAGCTAATGCAACCTTTTTACCAGCAACATCCTGAATGATAACCAGAGTTTGAAAACAAAGATATTATAATTTCCAATATACATGTATTACAAATTTTTTGTTATGTTCAGTGCCAGTGGTTGTGAGATATGTATGTCTCAGCTTAGTATGGACTGTAAGATATGTCATGTTGCGTTGCCCTCGCCATCTTGCTTTGATGATCCTGTGAGGGTGTCCTGTCACAGCATACCATCGAGACTACAGACTAGGCTAATCTTATATCCGTTCCACTGGTTCTACACGTCGACCACCATGATTGAATTTGGCTGATTTGCATGTGTCAGAGTTAACTTTGCTGTACAAGTGTACTTTTGTGCATAATGTTACTGTCTACTTGTCCCTATTAACTACATGTTACTAGGGTTTTTTTTTGTAGAGTGGGAGCCTGGGGTACATGATCAGCATGTGAATTGAATGGCAGTATCGATGGTATCGATGAGATTTGAATATATATATATATATATATATATATATATATTGGTTATAGAGTGTCAATTTATTTGAATCCATACATTTTTGTATAAATAAAAATACCGTTGCCGGTGATTGCTCCGGAATATACAGTATTATGATCATCCTAGACTAGAATATTACCACCCTGGAACAGAATACTAGTATTAGCTCACAAGTTACTGTGGTGTGGGATTCTATTATTCTCTCGCTTCCGACTGTTGGGAGGACAGTGAAAGAACGACTATCTGCTGAGCTCTAAAGGAGCGATGACGGAGGACAACTGTCATTTATCATGGCCTCGTATCATCGTAACTTTAATATGGAGGTCTAACCCACATGATTACACTTCGAAAGTTCCATGCACATACCAGTGTCTAAGTTTAATAGCTCTGGATGTATATGCTACGACAAGTCTGTCGAAGCTCGTAGCATATACATGTACATCCATGAATATGAATCATGATCCAGATCCAGAGCAATGTCTACGTTTGTATAGTATGCAGCGAAACGAAACGAAAACGGGATGGTCATTCTGGACCCGATCCAATGCCAGTAATTTACATCAAAACTATTGACAAGATTGACAGAGTTGGCGACATCCTAACCAAAATATCTAACGGTTACTCACCCTGTCAGAAAATCATTATTTACAACCTTACGGGCTCATCATTGTGCCTCCTGTCGCATTTCAAACCCGGAAGTAGAATGAACATGTACGTTCGTAAGTAGAATGAACATGTACGTTCGTAGGTTCGTAGACTCTAATTACCCATAGGGCAATGCGAGAGCAAGTCAAAAACTGTGAGGGGCTAGACATAAATTATAGGTGGGGGGGGGGGGGGGCGACTGGCCCTTTCCGCTGTTTACAGTGCGTGAAAAAGATTGACCCTTACCCAAGAACGAGTACAGTAATTACTGCCTCTCCCCTCCGTCATTGGAATATATATGATAAACTAATAAATAAATAATAAAGAATAATTTATTTCGAGTACGAGCTCATACATAAAATATTGCACAAACAACACAAAAACATTTTACAATAGTGAAAAAATAACATTGGAGAAAAAATCATGACACTCCCTAAAAGTCACTCAAAATGTGCCCCCCCCCAAAAAAAAACAAAACAAGAATTGTTGTTAACACCTCATAAATATTCAAATCATTTTTATTTGTTATTCACGTTTAGACGTTTAGCTTATGTTTGAAAAATGTTGTCCTTCACCCCCCCACCCCCAGTTACTTGTAGTCCCAGAGCTAGACCTTGCATTCACTTGACTCACTCGCGTTATAATTTCACGTGTGACAAGGCAATTGTTTCTGAGATTTTTACAGTATACAAATGATATACAGTTAAAGTTTAATAAAGAATGTAAAAATGGGACTTGGCAATGGCATTATACTGCGTATACCGTGCAGGAATGACATCCAGAGTAATGGGAACTCAAACTATTAATGATAACATAATTTGTATTTCTTTTCATATAAAACATTAGAATCTACCTTCAATCAATAATGTGATATTTACATTACAGAGGCAAAAATTTGGTTATACAAGATATCAGTTCTATGTTCTCTGCTTTTTGCAAATGAAGGAAAACACTTCTCATGAAAACAAATCTTCTAAATTCCATATCTGAAAGTGTACGTGAATTCCTGTACTATCAATGGCTTATTGGAGTAAGTATAAAAGTATTTTCAAAAAACTGCTGACATTCCAACATGTTTTTAAATGCAAGGATATGAACATGACTTAAAATTAACAAAAGAGAAATTTACTCTTTTCTCAGAAGGACAATTTACTGTCATTTAATAAGTTTAAGTGGACAGATAGTTATTAATGGTAGATTAAAGACCTATTTCACATTTAGGATTAAAATCTAGTTGTTATCACAGTGACAAATTAAGGCAGAACCTTAAGTTATGAGCTGTTGACTTGCACTTTGATTAACGCATTGACTTGTGGGTAAATCAGCACTAATATCTCACATGTTGCCGTAGTAACTATGGTGAGGTAGAATATCATTTGTTTACTTTGAAATTAATAAATAGTGCACATAGTTATTTATGATACATTAAAGGCCTACTTCACATTACAATTAAAATTTAAGTGAAACAAACAGTTGTTTGGAAGAGGTATTGTCCAGAACAAAAGAAAGATATATCTCATGTGGAGTCATGATGGGCAATTGGTTATAGAGTGGCCGGCTTGGAATCTGCAGGCTGCAGGTTTGAGCCCAATCTCTGCAACTTGTTTCTGAATATCTAAAGGCCTTGGCCAAGATTTGAACCATGACTGTGCCTCAGTCAACCCAGCTGTATAATTGGGGACCTGGTAGGATAGAGGTTGCAATGTGAATGCTTTCATCCTATGTGTTAATTTATAAAGACTGCAATGGATTTATGCTCCCCAGGGAGTTGAGAAATATCAAGGGTTGCCATGCCACTGTAGATCTATGGCCAGGGTAGTAACTTATGAAAATCAGAAAAAATCATGGCAATTTGATTAATATTCTGAACACCGCAAAACCAGTGATATAGACACAGGTTATTGTGATGTTGAATGTACGACCAGGGTATATAATCCATATTTTTGGTTCAAAGATCAATCTCATGTAAGTTTGTCTTCTTTCACCAGGTACTTAATCCATGTCATATAGCCCCTTCCATGATACCGTTCAGTGGTTCTGTTTGATACAACCATGCAGAAACCAATAAGAAACTGCAAAGTCTGCACTGTAAGTCTTAGAGCAATTAAGTTTCATTAATGAAATAAACAATTGAACATACAGTAATTAGAAACAGACAGGCAGGGATCAATGTTTCGCTGTCTGCATTTGATGTCTGCATATCCAGGGTGTTCACGTCAGTTAATTTCATTTTCAACAAAATTTGCAAGAAACTGTATTCATTCAAACTTGCCATCTTTAAGTGTAGCATATGCATTTGACTGGTTTCTGCATAGTTGTATCAAACAGAGCCAGTGAATGCAGGTAACAAACATGAAATGAATGGTATCAATTTGCACAGAGATTATCCATCCTGAGCTATTTTACATTCATGTCTTCCTGGAGGCCAGCATACTCTTGATACACTTGGGTAATGTGATTCCTTTTTTAAACTCTGTAAACAAAGGCAAAAAACAATTCAGTCATTTCAAGGTTTTAAATCCTATAGTGTGTACATAAAAATCCATAAAACTTGAACACACGAATTGTAAAATATATCGTGACATTAACAAAATACTCATACCAGAGATACCTGATGTCAAAACCATCATTTTTGCCTTTGAAACAATTAATTGACAGCAAGAACCTCAGACACCAGTTTAAAGTGGCCATATGGATGAGGATTGGGTAATTTATTTTGAATTTTGAATTTATATAACAATTTTATCATGACTTCCTTCTTGAAAAATCAATGTGAAACAAGTTCACATAACATATGCCAAGTCCTAGCAAAAGCTTAAAATAAATGTGTAAAATTTTTGTTATTGTACGTTCAATAAACTTTCCACACATTTTTTAGCTTTTTGCAATGAATTGAGTTGCAAACAGCAAAGTTGCATTGATTTTTCAAGTAGGAAACCATGATAAAATTGTTTTATAAATTAAAAATCCAAACTAAATACCAAATCCTCATCCATATGGCCACTTTAACACTAGGGTCAGTTGGGTTATTGGAATCACACAATTGTTTTTTACTTACAATAACAATGCCGAATATGATTTCAGTGTCATCAATAATTCATTATGATTTTTTTTTCACTTGAATCAAATAGCTTATATTAAAGCTCAGTTTCTACCAAATTACAGCTTTATGAACAGAAAATGGAACTTTTCAAACATGATGTTTTTATAATGTTAACCTCAAATTGCACACCACAATTAAATCAAATAAACCCTGGGTATAAGTTCTCTATAACTTTTGATTCCATTTAGTTAGATTTTGAGTTTAAAGTTTTTGACCAAACCAAAAGTTTTCTAGTCCTAATTTGCATATATGTATGATTGGGTCATTTTGTCCTATTATATGAAATGAAAGCATTTGCATCTGTACTGGCTATATTGTTTACATCAACTTATGAAGTTATGCATAATTTTATAGTATTGGCCTATACTTTCTTTTAAAATTAAAAATTGTTGTGACCACCATAGCACGTGGTAATTTCTATTACAAACAGTATGGAGTGTTTGTGGTACAGTAATTGTCACATACAATTTTTACATATGCATTTACAATATTTGCCACATAATCAACTAGGTTTCAAACAAAATTTAAGGCCTTCTTCACAAGGAGTTTGTGAATATTTGCAACAATTTGTTAACTCGGTAATGTGATGCTTGATATTTTGATCAATACCCCAACCAACTTTTTTTTCAGTAAACTAACTATAACCATCAAACAAACCATGGACCAACCAAGGAGATTTAAGTTAAGAGATCGAGAATGCCTTTATATCCCTTATTGCCACCATTACATGCATCGCAACCACCCACCCTACCTGCCTCCATCCATCCCTCAATCAATCAATCACTCAATCAATCAAGTAAACAAATATTGTCGTGCCAGCAAGAAAGAGTCAACAGTTGAGGTTGAGCCCAATTTTGCATCACGTCGGCCAACATGTCATTGTCAAGTTGTTTATTTAGAAATGCATGGATACAATCGGTAAGTAATCGATTGATCCCTTACAAGTACACAGGTGAGAATTTCTAACCATACCTTAAAAAACCGGGATCACGACTTATCAATTGTTGGCGCTCTCGCCATCGATTATGTACACGTACATATCCCTGACTTAAACTTCCCGGACGTTCGGACGCAGTCGATCGTTTCATAACTACGTTCTGGGTCATGTTGTGGGTCTCTTGAAAACGTAGTGAGGGGGGTGTTCGCACACTTATTATTAAATCAATATATTACAGTTATACGCAATTAATTATATCAGATCGCATTCTTATTAATAAAATCTTCAAATCTATTACAGGTGAAATTGGCCAATGTACTATTTATTTACTCAAAATCGAAACATCATTTTGAATCACCCCCACTCTGTAGAATCCCTCACTCCCTATACATCAATGTAATGGCCCAAGGTCAATTTTGATGAATCAGCACTTTTCCCCTCACCCTGATCACGCGTTGATCATTCGCAGGAACGGTAGTGAAACGCTTTAGGCGCGTCGTGTCTGGCCGTAAACTGACTCGTTTGCCGGTTCATTTTCACCCCATTTCCAGTATTAAAGGTAAGAAATTAACCATACATAGAATCCACAACATTACGAGACAAATTGTTCACCTAAACATAACATTTTGGTAAATATTTAGTGAACTTTCGTATCAATTTCGGGTGAAGCCCTTTGTTATGGTTATTGTTTTGTTGTAGTAGTAAGCACGTGGATGCTTTGTAAACGTTGCATCATCATCATTATAGCATGCAGTTCACAATCTGGACTTCGTGTTGCCCCAGATATTTGTGTAGTGTGAATAGTCAAATGTGTCTCTGTCACCGATGTAACGCATGCACGTATTTTTTGTAAGTTATACCACCGTTAGAGGTATATTGTTTTTGCTTTCCTTCTTCGGCTCGCATTTTCCAATGGCCCCCAACTCTCGGGTCATTCATTTTTATCGGTCATGATAAAATATGTCTCGCTGTACCCCGTCTTCTTTCTATCGTATACAATTTTTTTGCTGAGTTTGCGGTAAGTGAAATCTAGTAGAGGGGTTTAATCAAAAGGTTTGGAACTCAGAGCTACCATAGTGTCTGGGTCAGCATATTGTTGACCAGACGTTAGCTCAGCGTCAACCCTGTTTGATGATCATTCAAGTCGCGCTTGCATGTATGACACACCCGACCGACATTTTTAATGAAGTTTCAGTTTTCGTCGAGTATTTTTTTGTTTTTGGAGCTTTAAATAGAGAAATAAGTGAGTTATTAAATTTATGTAATATATGATTGATTTGAGTTTGAATTTCAAGTTCATTTCGAAAAAAAACACGTATCTTTTCTAAATACAATTAGTGTTACCAGATTCTGATTCTTCTGTGAGCGAGTTATATTTGTTACTATCACAGCCCATCTGTGTTTATTCTGTTTTCATGTTGGTTAGTAAGTCTTGTGCTTACTCATTCAAAACATCAACACATTTACGTGAGGTCAATAATGTTTGATTCATGATAATATATTTTTTCTTTTTTGGGGGGGGGGGGGGGGGACTAGGAATATAATGATGTGATAACATCACATTTCCTGTTCGGTGTTGTGGATTAAAATTCGGGGCATTTTTTTTTGTCAACATATCCTGGCAGCATTCTCAGAATTTCACAATGGAACTTTTACGTTTCCAAAACTCTTTTCCTGTTGTGGGCCAACAGTTGGACATAAATGGTCACAAAATTGGCCTGAAAGTGGACATACGTTTGATTTATTTGCCGTCTTGATAATTGACTAATGCCTTTTTAAGAGAAAAATATTGACCAGTAGAAAAAAGGCAGCCCTTCTTTTTTTCAGTTTTGAATTTTATAGATTTGTGTTCGTAGGATGATGGATAACAATTGTTGTATGTTAAACCTTCTAACACCACACCTTATCTAAGGTGAAATACATATAAATGGTATTTTCTGCATTAAAAATTGCCCCCACCAGATCTCAAACTGCAAACTCAGCAGAAAATAGTTAGTTTCATAATATTGGTTAAAATGAGCAGACCAGAGCCTGCAGTTAAGTGTGTGTGCATACAATCCTCATTTGATTCAAGAATTTGCACAAGAAGTGTTTCAAATTTTGTGTTCGTTCACTAGACTAGTAATTTTTCAACAAGGGTGGACTGTCTGTGATGACTCATTAACGTTAAAAAACCATGTGTAGAATAGCAAAATATTCGAATATACCCCCATAGATTTGCAGTTAAAATACAGGGTTTCAAAACAAGAGCATTGTTTATATTGCATATTTTTAAAAAATTAAGATAGCTTGCTTTCTTTCAAATGACTCTCTGCCAAATTTTGAAACAGGCATGTAAGACGGAGAACAAAGCCCAGTCAAATTATTATTCAATGGGTGGAGTGTTATGCATAAAAACGATGACTCACTCTGTTGTTAGCGAGATGAACAGACGTCTCCATGCACCACCATTTCATGTATTGTGCAGGCACATAAGCAGAAATGTACCAGCAGTTGTTTTCGCCAGTATATCAGGTCACAGCATGTGTAGATGATGCATATAGAGATGATAAACAATGCAGCGTTTTTGCTTTATTTGTAGTTACAGATTATAAACAAAACAAAATTTATCAGTAAAATTTGAAAGTATCCCTAGACAAATTGCAATGACATCATGTAACCTAGATAGGTCATGGTTTCTCCTCATCTTTGGATGAACTAAACCATTTATTGTCTGCCAGTGCTGACCTGTGTCAGTGATGGTATCAATTGAGAATCTGTTATACGTGGAACCAGTGTTCTGACTTGCATTTGTTAAAATATACCCGTTATTTCTCATGTTTTGGTCTGCCCAGAAAATATACTCTCTGGTTCAAAATTTAATTAGAATTGTGGATAATTAGTAATTCCATAATATGTTTAGTCTTTTGTGTAAGTACATTGTGAACTTAACATGTATGTTAGAGAGTGCCATAAATAAGGAAGAAACAAAAAATATCTGTAGATATGAGTTTCCAAATTTTTAGAATACTATGTGATTTTCCAACACATAAACATTTCGTTTTCAAATACCTGCATATATATAACATTTCCTGTTTCCTTCTTTTTCAGTCATATATTGTAATATTTTGAATAATACTAGTGTACAAGGACCAAAGAGTTTCAACAATGGTTCGGAAAACTGGACTTATGGTATGTATAATTTATATTTTCATTCATTGCTGTTTTACCAGTGATTATTATGCATACAGCATTTAGAAATCCACTTCCAATCTGATTTGAAAATAATAATGACTGATTCTATAAATACACATACATGTACAGAGCACAATTTACAGGGTCTTGTTTTTTAGGGGCAGATTTGGCTCAATGTGTAACTAGCCAGATATTTCTTCCAGAGTATTTGTTTTCTGAACAGCTCCATTGAGACCTGCAATTGCCAGGAATAACCTTTAAATTAGGTTTGATTCTTTTCAAATGTATTCAAATCATTGGAGACCAGGCTATGTCTACAAAATTGTGTATGCACAAGTGTAGTTGACCCATAGAGCTTCACTGACTCCCAATACAGGAATAGAATTGAATTTTAAAACTCATGTACCACTCACATACAAATCTCTATCAGTATCACCGACCCACATATCAGATGTAATTCACATGAAGCCATCTCTCCTGACACTGATCATCTGCCCAAATGTTATTGCGATAACCCAAGTACTACAAGCTCGTGTCATGGTGGATGTGTTCTCACATGCTGCACCCCATCTGTGGAATGCCCTTAAAAATATCATTCTTGCGTCGCTGTCTTGTGCCAATTTGAATTCTTATATCCTTGTGCACCTTTTGTGTGTCTATCCTGTTATAATTAGTTTGTGTATTGTTGTATTGTAATTTTAACTGCTGGTAGTTTCCCATTATCCTCTCATGGGATCAATAAAGTATATAGTATTAGTAATATCATTACCACTAACTTGGCACAATATGTTGAACATGAAAGAACGCCCAGTAGAAAGAGTAATGGGGCTTACTGTTAAATATCAATTGAATGAGCATACACAGGTATCCGTATTTTGTTGCAGCTAATAATGAATTAATTGATTCAAAATACCTATCTATTATCCCTTATGAATAAATTAGTGGAGTTGATTTTATCAAACTGGAATTAAAAGTACCAGTTTTGATTTCATTTGGAAGAGGGGCATCGTTTGTATGGCATATTGAAATGTTTGCTAATGATGTGTTAGTCATGGTACTATTTGCTACAAGTATACATTTGTATTCGTAACCACAAACAACGTTGATAGATAAATAGATAGATAAATAAATGGAATCTACTCATCTAGTATGGGTTTGTACCACACAAGTACATGAATGGTATAATCTTTCAGAAACTACATATTTGGCAACTTTAAATATGTCTGTTACTACTCAGTACATCATCATGTACAACCCAGACTCATTCTCTCTCAGTCCATTGGCTTTTCTTAATTGTTCTTATCATACATCCAGTATCGATTCCAATGCAATTCAATATAGAGCATGTGCATCGAACCGGGGCAGTAATTTTCTGTATCACACCCTAGCACACTTTGCCCAAATATGGCATATCCATCTGCTCAGTGATTGGGCTTTGTTAATTTTTTTCACTACTTTTATAATTTTGCAAATAAAATAGTATTTCACTGCCAAGTTATATGAATATGTGATTCAAATGATGTTTCCGTGACATTACATGGGGTATATGATAAAACCTTTATGGCCCGGATATGGGTTTTGCAAACCTCAGTAGTACTGCTTACAGGCCCTCCTAAAGTCGGGCCTTCCACTGTACAACCTGCAAAACTCATCCATAGATTATTATTTTATTTAAATGCATTTTGAAAAATTTACTGCAGCCCACTGTTATGATGTACTCTTAACAGTTATGCTACAATCTGATGTATTGTACACTTTGCGATTTCTTTTAGGTTGATACACTTACCGTCACTTGTTCTTTTGTGAGCACTAGTTACATACATCTGACACCATAGGCATTCCCATACCAAATCTCGTACTTAAGAGTAGCCAATCAGAATCCGTCTTACAATATATACACTCAATATTTCAAATTGAAAGAATGTGAACCACCAAACAATAACGATAACATCGCTGTCTGCACTCTGTGCTCGTGCACGTTTTTAACAGAGTGTTCTGAAGAACTGTACCCGTATGTTTTCGGCGCATTACATGTTCTCATTCATTGAGCGAAATTCATCAGTGCTTAGATTTGGTATGGGAATGACTATGGTGTTATGTCAGATGTACTATAATGAGCGCTCACAAAAGAACACATGACAGTAGACATAACAGCCAAAAAGAAATCATGAAGTGTACAATACATCGGATTTTAATCAGATTGAGTTATCCTACTGAATTGGTACAAGTTAAGGTAAAATAAGGACTAGTCAACAAAGTTAGTGGAATGACAACCTAAATGAAAGAAATGCCATTCAAGTGAACAACATTTATTATTATCACTGTTAATAATGTCACAAGAAAAATTGTATCACAGGGAATTGAAAAGGCCTTTGAAGGAGAATATAATTTATTACATCTGTAGAAAGCCCAGTATATTTCTAACTATACTGGTTTAGTAGCTATAAATCCTGTAATTACATTAGTTTGGGTAAAATGTGTTGTGCTTGCCCAAGCAAAGGAGATGGTGGCATGTTTGGGACTGAGGTTAATACTACAAAATCTAATGTCATGACCCCATGTGGGTTATTAGCATACATAAGTACTTGTGTTTTGATTCACAGTACATCATGGCTGATGCAATATAATGACCAGGTAATACAAAAAGTACAATAAGACAGTGTGGCAAATTACATGTATGTTTACACTAAAGACACCAGGATTATACATGTAATATAAATGTACCAAGCAATGTTATCAATCACATAATTGATAGTATAAAATTCAAAATCTGAACAGTTTCCATATAATCTCTATATGGTTAATCAGTCTGGTGTATATGAATGACATGTTTTGTTCTGTGTTTTTCTTACAACCAACATAATTTGTGTGGAAAACACTTCTGCAGAAATTTTTAGTGAATTCCTATACATTGTAGACAAATGTATAAACATGGTCTGATTCTAAAGGAAATACAAAGAAAACAATATTTTTTTTGGCAGTGTATGGTTGGAGGATATCATCATCGACAAAAGTGCAGTTGAAAACTGCTGAGTCAGCACTGGTGAAGTGTTTCACCACACTTCAAATTGTATAAATACATCCAGTAGAAAAAAACTAAATTGCTTATAGTCTGTATGATGAATTTAATTTAATAGATCTATCTTATATGTAATCCAAAAGTAGTCAGTTATAATTTACAATGCTAATAGGCAGTGAGCTTACCAGTGGTCGGTAAGGGACGTCATCGAAATCAAAAGCATCGTAATTACGCGTCGCTACGAGTAAAGACTAGTAACTACTAGTAGCTACGATGTACTACGAGAAACGGGAGATAATGAGGTGTTCAGG
This sequence comes from Glandiceps talaboti, assembly GCF_964340395.1. Taxonomy (NCBI): domain Eukaryota; kingdom Metazoa; phylum Hemichordata; class Enteropneusta; family Spengelidae; genus Glandiceps; species Glandiceps talaboti. The sequence goes on from NC_135553.1 coordinate 22,772,350, forward strand.
TTCATGAATAACTGACAATAGATAATAAGTTTACATTTCTTTGTTTCCCTTAACGATGTCGTCTTTACGCGTAGATACACGTGATTTTTTATCGCCAACACACAATAGATAGTGATTCTCACCTTCCATGTTTCCAATGATGACATCGTCTTCTATCGTAGTTGATCGTAGTTTGTCATAATTTTCGATCGTCAAAGAAAACCACGTACTCGGCCAGTAATGTGCTGATGAAACTAGTACTGCACATGTTTTTATGAGTGCAAGTTCATGGGCGATATTCATTTAAAAAAAACAATAAGATATGCACGAAATCAAAGTTTCAATATTCAGTACAAACTAACAGTACAACTTACAAGCTCACGCGTACGCTTGGCGGCCATGGTAGGGCCAAGAAATGCTGTTGAATTTCCGGGTTGCGGAAGTGCAGTTTTGACTTTTATATCATCGAATAACGGGATTTGTTTTATATATTCTAAAACAACAACTAATTTTTTATGTTTCTCGGTACAGTAACATTCCTAAATGATGGGGTTGAGTTGAGAAATCGCAATGTTCGGCAACACGTGGCGTGATGCATGATGTCAGTAGATATATAAACATAGAGACGCAAGTGATGAACGTATTCAGTTATTCGTAGCCCGAAATTTCGTTATATAAATGACGTTTTTCCTCAAAATTTTGAAGAAACAAAACGTTTTTAGGTGACTTCTAAATCAATCAAATCAAACGATATATAAATGCGAGACAAGCTTTAGTTTTTAATTTGTTTTTGTGGACAATGTTCGATTTCGACTGACGAATCCTGCGACTAGAATCTAACACGATCAATGCACCGTTCAGCAGCCAGACGAAAATGGTCGACATGTTTGTTGACCAGCCGAGAAGTGCATAAGGAACTTGTGAGGCAGTCCGAATAAATAGATGTAAAATCCGACGTTTCGAATAAAAATTCTTCTTCAAGGTATTTTTAGGCAAGACATATTAGGTAAACATCTGAATATATCTGAAACACTTAGTTGACTTACTAGCCGACTGTACGAATGCCATAGAACTTTAAGAAGGCATCGAATGAATAACATTGAAAAAAGTAAGCGTGAAACTGATTTGCGCACAGGAAAGAAAATCTTTTTGTTTCGTTATTTTTTTCATGATGAAGACTACGCGTAAATGGTCGTAGTTTGGGCTCATGAATAACGGACAATAGGTGTTTACTTTTTATTGTCTACAACCTAAAGTACATGAATATGCGTTGAGACTTATGAATATTCACCGTAGTACATCGTAACTACTAGTAGTTACTAGTCTTTACTCGTAGCGACGCGTAATTACGATGCTTTTGATTTCGATGTCGTCCCTAAGTGAAAGAACTTTCTAGTATAGGCTAGTCTATTCTGACCTTGCTTTACCATTACAAAATGGAAGGTCATGTGACACATTATGCAAATGTACTCTATACATCATGCCCGCATATAACAGTCAAGCACATCCCCTTATATGGCATTTTATGTTAATGAGAAAAATAGTCCGCCCTCAAACGGCAAGTGAATGCCTAGGGGAACTCTTGACCAATCATATCGCTTGTTTTTGACGTGGAAGCGCTGAACACGACTGCAATACACATGCCCCTAGTTTTTGGCCTGTGAAATCAATTGTGATTGGCCGAAATACATAAGCTTTACACCATAACAAACCTGACCATATTAGCGCCAATTCTACCGTAGCATTAGAAAATCTACCGTGTCGTTCTCCTATCCGATGCGTGTGTATTTGGCATGGCTCCAGTCCCTCCCGTCGAAGATCATGGCGGCACCGGTGGTGAAAGTAGCAAGGCTTCCTACATCCTCATGGTCCTGGTGATGATAGTAGTATTACTTTTGCTAGGAAGTTGTATCGTAACGGCGGCATTGTCTTCGACAACAGGACAGTGTGGACATTTATACCGGAAGCAGGGGAAGTTTGCCCGAGCGTGTGCGAACCCACGCCACACTTCTTGGACACAAACTCTCCCGAACGATAGTGCGTTATGTTTCGCACATTATGTACCACAGTCACTAAAGAAAGGCTTCCAGGGACTGGGTGCCCGTGCCAAACACGCAAAATATTGTACTAAATGTGTTAGTATCGCTCCTACGAAACGCGAATTTACACAACACGTCCAAGTCAGCAATCCAGTCATTACGGAATCAAAGGTAAATACGGAAGTAGATTCATTGTTACTATGTAAACCTGTGTGCGTTTTTCGACAAGTGAATAAGTGAGACTGGTGAATATTTTCCGACGATTCTATACTCACATTAATTATTTCTTTTTATTAATTTGGTTGAAGTAATTACTTGTTTCATTAGTACACTGTTGTAACGTATCTTACAGTGTAGTGAGTGTCTGGTAACTCGAAATATGGAGACATGCACTGGGAGTGTGACAGAGCGAGTGAACTTGTCAAAACACATTCCTCCATTGATACTAATTTTATTTTTACTGTAGTCGGGGAAAAAATTCTGATGTCTTCAAAGTTTCAGATCATGTAGCATACAATATTGTACATTTATTTTATGTTAAAATAATTCTAAATTTTGATATTTTATTATAATTATGATTTAGGCAAGAAACCAAACAACTGCTATCAAAAGAAAACCAACTCCTAACAACACGAGTCCAACGACCAGTTCTCCCCCAAGAAAAGTGCATGTTGGTGCTAGTGGTGTTGCTCGTAAACAGCTCAACTTTGGTGATAACATCCAGCATACACATCAAGGAATAGATACCAGCACAAAGCAGCACAAACAAGATGAATATGTAGGGGAACCTTGTAGCAGTTGCTTTGAGTATGAAGAACAGGTGAAACATTTACAAGAGCAGAATGACTTGATGTCAGCAGACATAGACGAACTCCTTGATGAACTGTCAGAGTCAAGAGGAGAGAGCACTGGTTTACGAAAGCTCAATAATCAACTAGAATTAGAAAAGAATACACGGTATGACACACAGGAAAAACGCACAGCTGCAGTACGAGAAATCGGTAACATTGAAAATAAGAACATTTACGAAGATACATTACAGGCTATTAGTAACAAATCAAGTCGACATGTTGAAAAACTGTGCAATATTTCTTTGAGTACAGAAATAGAAAAAAAGAACAAAGTTGTAAGGGAATTTGTAGATGCCGTGACAGCTAAAGGGACTGAAAAGGGTGTAGGTGTAAGTACATCAACAGAAAGAATAACGTCCAAAACAGATTTCCAACGCTTTCAAGCTATTGAAAATATTTATGGTGCCAGAAATTTGAATTATGTATCTGATTTAACCTTTGCTGTTCAAGCTGTCAATCATTCAGTAACCAAGAGTGAACTGTCAGCCAACATATTCGGTCATTGTACGACTGCAGCCAGTGCTAATCTATTAAATAATTGGTTAAAATCTATGGAAAATAATTGCCCTCCTGCACCAAATGGGTTGATTGAATACGCATTTGATAATGAACAGAGACTTATGCGAACATGGCTGTCAAGAAGGGGCAATAAACAAACACTGGATATTTTGACAAACATAATTGTATGCCAGTTAGATCCTACATCCATTCTGCAAGAAGATGCAAGTCTCAAACCCACAAATTGGGGAATACCGTCCACTGAAGTAATTAATCAGCTAAATGATGTCAGTGCAGAAATGAAACATTATCTTGACAGGGAAATGAGGACATCATATCAATCCCACATTGATGGTATATTGGCAGAGAAGGACAAAACTGATGATGAAGTAGCAAAGAAAGTAACGAAACAGATTATTCATGAAGAATGTAAAGTTTGCCCAAACTGTAACAAACAGTACAGTAAGAAAACAAAAAAGTGCACTTCATGTGATATATGGATAACTAAGGAAACAAAGGCTATGGAAAATAATAATGACCCCACAAGTACAAGAATAAGTCCACCAAGTAGGAAACCTACCTCAAATAAGCGTGTTACTTTTCATACATATGAAGGGCCCTCCAAAACTAACAACAGCTCTAGAACAAGCAAAAATTATAGGGATTCGTGTACTGTAAGTAAAGCCAATATCCAGTTAGTTGAGCCGGTTTTTGTAAATCCAGCAAGCCTAGCTTCTGTGAAAAAGGTTTTGCAGGCTATAGGGAAACATGCTGGCATCAAACAGTATACCTCTGATGGAAAGCGTGAATGGGTCCTTATTCGATGTGATGGCCTACCATGGGGATTGGTTAGAAAAGTAATACATTGTGGTGAGGGAGAGTTTGATTGGGTATTATTGAGAACTGGACCGGGCCATGAAGAAATGAACATTCTTAAAGCTTTTGCTGAGATGTATTGGCCAGTGATTTATAGAGATTTTGGTGAGTCTCAGGGTTTTAAGACAGAGAAAGCTTTATTGTTTTTTAAAAGCTGTAATGATCACCATGTAGCATTTGACAACTTTATGAAATTTCATGATAGTATGTGGGACGAGTTGATCTATCCTTTTGTAAGGGATACTAGTGTAACTGACTACTCATATGAAAAGTTCATGTATTGGGTAGATCAACAGAAACAAAGTGATGACACATACAAATTTGTAACTGAGGTAATGCTTCAGCACATAATGGCCATTGTTATGTTTAGAAAGGGAGTCAGAAACAATGACTCAGTTCTGATGAGGTCTGGTCGTCAAATTGCATCATCACTTTTCAATGGACGTAGACATCCAAAGTATGCTGTAATTGAAGCATGGGATGAATTTGATAGGCTCTGTTACCCACCAGATTTAGCATCAGTTTTGCCAAATTATGAATCTGTTTCAAGGTCAGGAAGGGCAGACCAACACCAAGGGCTGGATTTTGCTTTGGAAGAGTACAATAAAAACATAAAGAAATGTATTGTTGGCCATACTGCAAATTCTGACCTATGGGTACGTGTCATTACAAATTATGAAAGTCTCTGTCAACTTCGAAAGGTGATATTTGATTTACTGTCTCTCAATGAGAAAGATTCACGGCCTCGATCTCGTCCAAGTTATAGTCACGATGTTCAAGTTTTTAGGGCATTGCTTCGTAGATCCAAATACCTGATGCCAACTTCTGGTAGGAAACTGCTTTCAGTTACCGGTGATTGTTTGTCCAAAGAATTGATTCATTTTGAAAGTACAGCAAAGGCAAGGCGGTTTAAGATTATAAGTGACTATTTAGCACAGAATAAATACCCTGAACGAATGCCCCATGTAAATCCAATTAGCGTAACCCAGGAGGAGGAAATAAACAACTTGAAAGATGATAGAAAAACAATCAGTCAGTTGAAAGATGAAATTGAACTACTACTGTCACTAATACCCCCAAATGCTGCTATCAATGAGCTAAACAAGCAGTACACCAAGGCGAGACGAAAGGATGCATTTTTGTCTGTACTTAGTAGTTGTAGGGAATGTGTACAGTCATACCAAGCGGAACAGGTAAACTCAGGATTCACATCCCCTGAAGGGACAGAACATGATTGTGAGACCACATGTTGATGTGTCTTAACCAATCTGAACAATGCTTGCACATAATTGGTGCTTCAAGTAGAACTACCTCACCAAGTTAGCCTGTGTTTACATATCATATTGTGATAATTTATACAAGTCAACACACTGAAAAGATTTATAATTTTAAAGTGAAATGTTTATTTAGAATAGTTTAAGTTAAATTACAAATCAAATCTTAAAACAATGACATGCAAATCAAACTTTAAATCAAGAAATGAAAATCAGTACTTAAAATCATGACGATTGAAATGTGCCTGGAGTGGCCTTTGTATAATTACTTTGTATAAATTTAAATTGGAAATAATTGCTTTATAATATATATTTATATCAGAGTTTACTGTTCTTCTAATGATCCTTAATCATATATTTATGTTATATTACTATTTATATGTTATTATGTTATATTATATAAAGTTATTTATGTGTTATTTTCAATAAACATATGAACATAACAGTACTACTCCATGTCTATTCTTTCATAACATAGTTGTCACCACCCATCTTGTCTACAGTATCTTCTAATAAATTAGACACCTCACATCTTCTCCCTACTGGTACTGTCACATGATATGTACAAGTACACACAGCTCCCCCTCCTTGTCTGTCAAATCTTGGCCGATGCTTGTATGCCTGTTGGGCTGGTGGTGATGTGCTTAGTTGCACTGTCCCAAGGTAGTGACTGAAAAATTTAAGGAAACAATAAAAAATATCCATTAATATTAAAAAGGCTAGATCTAGTTAAGGAATCAACTGAGTATCCAGTGTGTAATTATATTGATCAGTACTTACCAAGACAATGTGGCTTCACCTCCATCCAAAATTCTTCTAAATGTGCCACACAGATTGGCTGGCACACGACCAACTTGTTTGCCAGCAATATTTGATACCATCTGAGTGGGGTAACGCTTGTCAGCTTCACGTGTGACACAAGTGTGGAGATGGCTGGGTATGGATGATAATGGTGGCATCGTGACAGACATAGCCTTGGGATCTTTTTTATTATTTTCTTCCTTCTCAACTAGAAGTGGCACATCAACATGTGGTCTCACATGAAAGTAGTGATACCTGAAAATAACAAGATAAATAATAATAAACCAGACAAACTACACTTCAATACACCAAAACGAGGAAATTGTCTTGGCACTAAGAAATAACTTGGTGGATCTTTATAGATATGTATTACGTTTCTAATTTATGGTGATCAATTTGTCAAACTGAAAGTTACACAGTAAGTTTGACACACGATTGGATGGCCGTACATAGCTGCAATAAGTGTAGCGTTACTGTACTCAGGACGGTTTACACGAAACTAACCCCCAGCGTTCGAAAAATAATGCTAAAGCTAGGCCGTGCAGGATATGCAGAAATACTCACCCACTAATTGTACTTCGTATCTTAATCGTTACTTGTTCAGACATCATGGATATCCTGTTTACAATAAGATAGGGAACACAAATCGATGTTATTTGTGCCAGAACAGGATCAAACTATTGTCATTTCTGGCAAACAAAGGCGTCTTATGCGATACACGCTCCGTGATGATGTACACACTTTTTCAACACGGGCAAGCTGGATCGCGATCGGAACTCCGCGGGTGATTCATAAATTGTTGTGCATCCATATTGCAATATATTGTATTGGAGGTCGATACAACCACGATATGCTCCTTATACTCTCCTAGGTATCGTAAATCATATCAAACTCGATATTGCCTTGTCTTTTGATTTATTTCTGATCGCCGAGTACGGCGGCAATGTCATTGCCCTAGCTGCTTTTCACTCACAACATGTAAATACGTTCGCAGATCTCGTAAAAATGGCATACTCTCGAACTCATCAATAACAACCTGCTATGACTTATTCAATGTAGGAAGTCGAAATTGTACAAATTTGGTGAAAAGAAACACTTACCTTGTGAAAAACACTGCTGAAAATTTGGCTCGTCTTCTACACGTGTTCAATGTTTATATTACACACGTCCGGATCATGCGGATACTCAGTGAAGTAACTATTACGCAAGCATTGTTCTGGTTGGTCAAGACACGACCTCTGACATTCCTCATTCATATTCATGTTATACCATATTAGGGGATGTGGGAGACTGTATAAAGACTTGACCCATTGTGTACACAGTGTTAGTATGCAGAGTGATGACTCAGCAGAAACAGTGTGTCTAGCTGGCTTTTGTATATCAATACTAGGAAAGGCTGAATACTGTGTGTGCTGCATATGGTGAGGTTTTACGGCTTGTATCATGTTCATTTTAGGAGGAAAATTACTGATAATTACAAAGTATGTACCAGAGCTTTTGTAGTCATATAAACACTGCATTATTCTGTTTACTTTCTAAAGGTAAATATTCTATACATATATGACACATGATTCAGATGAGTCAGAAAAAAATATGAAAAAAAAAAAATTCCGATTGTAGTACTGTGAATTTACAAGTCACAAATGAAGAAGATGAATTGTAGTTGTTCGGGTTTAATTCATGACACATCAGCGTTGGCATCAGGATTGTGTTTTAGTAAAGCCATGTAGCCAATTACCGTTGTCGGTAAATGTCTGATGGATTACTACAGTTCTTGATGCTAAAATCTGAAATTCAGCACAGAAAGTTGTGATAAACATTGGATTACGTACCCTAAAAGTGGGAAATGATCACCAGATTTGAAAGCCAGTGACTGGTCTGTAGGGTATGTGTATACTCGACCAGGGAGTGTTGATACCCTGCATTAAAACTTCATTTTGTGTGTGACTACTTATAAATTATAGTACATATCTGTTGCTTTGCAGTGAACAGAGCTAAAAGTCACATGGATGAATGAAAAGATTAGGTTACTGCACTGTGGTGAATCTGATCATGGACTTGCAGGTTACAATTTATAACAAATTTGAATAATTCAGCTCATTTACACATATGTAGGCCAAGTGAAAAAATATTACATTTCTCATCTTTAGGGAAAATGCAAACAGTACTGTAAATTGGAGTACTGATGTTGTTTAGTTGTTTGTTTTTAGTCGTTTTTTCTTGCCAACTTACTTGTCCACACAAGAAAGATAACAAAATGAAAGGTCTGTCAAAATTTGATGTAATATGTAACCACTGCAGGGATTTTATTTTTTACAGGCTCATCCCAAGATGAGGATTAAACAAGAAAGGTATAACGAGATCTCTGATGGGGAGCTTGTGAGATTGACGGTGAGAGAACTTAATAAACATCTGAAGGGACTCCCTAAAGATGAAGTCACTCGACTCAAACAAAGGAGACGAACATTGAAAAACCGTGGATATGCTGCAAGTTGCCGTGAGAAGCGTGTCTCACAAAAAGAAGAGCTGGAAATACAGAAACAAGTTCTGTTGGATGAAGTGGCTAAGCTTCAGTATGAAAACAACACACAGAGATCAGAACTAGATGAGTTGAGGCGAAAATATGAAGCACTTTTAAACTTTGCACAATCTGTGGACTCAGACAAAGTGAAAATTGTTGCAAGTCAACCTAAAGCAATGTCATCTGAGATACAAGTTGTGGCTACATTCTCAAAGCACAAGAAAAGAGAAGAACACAAGCCATCTACAAGTGGTGAATCTGTGTGTTCTATCAGTTCAAATGATTCTGACAGCTCAAGTCAATAAGAGTGCATCAAAATACTGAATATTCATCCTGATACCTGGAGCATGCTGTCTAGAGTTAGATAAATTATAAGTTCAAATATTTTTAGCTTTATCCCCCCTCATCAGCTCTGTTTTCAACTATTGTTTCCAATTCTTTCTTACTGCATTGGTAAAGCCGTCTTTCCCATTTTCTTGTATTTAAAAATATTCTTGGGACCAAAATACTTGAACCTTCCAATTCTGAACACAAAAAATGAATTCAGTGTGGAAACAGAAAATTATGCATAGGTTAGTAAGAAATTGCTGACTCATGATGAGGCTGGGCGTGGTTATTCTGAGTGAACATAAAGTGTATGTAGCACTAATAGGAGGGCAGGGGGTAATACTAATATACCACTCAATGTGCATCAGTGGCAGAGAGGAGGGTAGAAGTAGTTATAATGTCAGTTCAGTGTCAGATCACTGTACCCATGTAGAGAAAGAAATCTGGATTTATCTTTGTACTGAATATACCTGACAAAGCATTCTTCCATATTGAATTTTTTTGCAAGCCATTGCTTTGCATGAGAAATGTTAATGCCATGCAAATGTGAAATCATCAAAAAGAAGAGTCACAGATATCATGAAGACATTCTGTATGCTGTCCTGCAAGTATCATCTCTTCTATCATCTTTGTCCATCATCGAGAGATGGACATTTTCAATCAGGTGCTACAGTTTTTAGATTTAGAACAAAACACCTTGAACATTTTCGAGTGGAAATGCATTTTTAAGAAGGGAATATTACTAATATTTTCCGAGTGATATTTTGTCACATCATGGTAGAGTTGGTACCATGACACGGAAACCTTTTAAACCAGGGATTTTATTCACTTGTGTTTAAGATTTGACTAATGTAACCGTCTTCATGTTTTCAATGTCTGTTCTGTTACACCCCTCGGTTGCAATGTGACTAAGTAAATTATATCAGACATGTGGGTTTTTTTCCATATGGTCATTTTCAGATTTGAATAGCAACAATTTTTGTTCTCCCACAATATTTAAATTTCAGATTTCCATCCATCCACTACCATACTGTTGTTAGGTTGAAACATGAACTGTTGCTAACACATTCTTTGTTTTTACCACAGACCTTCCACTCGTGTTTTTACTCAGCCATATTGCCTTGGTTGTAAGGAAAACTATGACAAGCAATCAATCATGCTATCCACATACAAAAGCCTGCCATACCCACAAATTTTATGAGTAATAACAAGTTTTTCCTATGTAATGGACTACAAGTTTAAAAGAAGTTTAGTTCATTCACAGACACTAAACTATGGCCAAGCCAAATCAACAACTATTTCTAAGACTTCCAGTTGTAAACACAATGTCATAACTCTTATGTAATAAACAGCCTCTGCAGACATAAAAGGCAATAACTAGATATAAAGTAACACCCTACATGTACTTTTAAATATATAACACCGTCCCCATCCAGACAACTTAACAAGACCTAATCATTTGAATGAAATATTTTAGTCAATTTTCAACAATAGTTGGTTGAGGCTATTCTCAGAGGTTTGGAAATAATTTAAAATTGTTACTACACAGAGAATTTTTGTATTTGTGATCATCACAGTTATTGCCACCTTCCCTGCACAAGTTTTATACATAATTTATTTTATCAGAGTCAAGTATAAACTAATGCAATATCCTACAATGAGATGCAAGCCTCTCCAACAGGAGACAACACTATTTGTTGGTTGTATGTCTTAAAAGGCCTTTGTACTTGAATTTCCAAAAATACACCATACTTGGCTCCAGTATCACAACTATTTTATAACTTATATGGACCATTTCATAGGTTTTTTTTCTTCACATTCATATATAAACAAGCTCTCTTCCCCAATCACAATTTTTTAAGAATTACTACACAGATTTTGTGATGTGTGATTTTCCAAACCAACTGATTTTTTAATGCCAATAACGTGGCAAGTACTTGACATATATTGTATGATCAATATTTTGAATTGGCATACCTGAGTACAAAGTGCCCATAAATATTTTTCTAATTTAAGGTAACAAATAAAAGGCAAAAACATTTTTTAAAAAAAGAAAAGAACCTGCTCATTTATATATTTGGACCATTTTGCCTACTTGTCTTGTACCCCGTGTAATTTAAAAAAAAAGAAATTGGAAAGTTTTGTAGAATTTTCACTGACCAACAAGATGTTTTCTGTATATTTGCCATAAAAACTACATATATTTTCAGAGTAAAAAAAAGTTCATATTTTATGAGTAAAACATTTTAATTATTATCATGTTTTCTATATTTAATAATATAAAAGATATTGTTGTTATTGATAAAAAAGTTGAAAATAACCCAGATGTGATTGAAGGTATAAACAAGACAGTAGTAATACAGAGAAGTGTCTTGTGAGCCAATGTTGTTTGATTAATTAATTAATTGATGAGTTGTGTTGAATAGAAGTGCTACAGGGAGTCTTTGTGTAGCCAAAATCCAAGGAGACACAACTACAGGAAAGATACCATTGTGGTATTTTATAGCTAAAATGATATAGGCATGGTGTTTTACTCATGGGACATTATGTTTTTGACACAGAGCCAGACATATTTCAATTCTATACTAACAATAACAGACACAACAAACACAGAAGGATCCTTTGCTCAGTTACACTGAACATTGATAAGCATTGTTATTCTTTCACAGTGTAGTAGAAACAGGCCTCTAATGAAAACATTACACACAGACTTGATGATTTTAATGGCGGCAATTGTTTATTGTCTAATTGATAATCAACATTTCAACTTGACTACTTCTACATAACCACAGTACATGGCACCTATATAATTGTTTCTTTTGCATTAGAAGCTGTTTGAGGCCAGGGTGTGTATTATATGTCATGTCACATGCGTGAAACACCAAGCCAACATAATTTTAGCTGTACAATAGACACACACTAAAACTATTGTTGAATGTGGTAGATTACACAAGTGGGTGATAGGGGTGCCTTGGCTATGTTGATATAATCACCTGTAATTAAGATAATGTAAACACTGAATGGGGTTAACTGTGTGGCCAGTAAGGAAAACTTGCTATCATGGATGCCACCGTGCTGTAAGTGTGGTTAGATAGTGTCCATTGATGGTTTATGTCATCATGTCACAACAATACTTTTAGTTTGTGTCTGTTAGCTCCCAGATTATTCATCCTTTGTGGTTAGTGATAATTTAGGTAATCTTTACTGCAACAGTAATGAAATGGTGAGGAATAAACTGTATGTGTGGGTATTCTCCCAAGCTTTATCAGACAATAGTCAACTAAGGACATAAGACTGGGGGAAAAAAGCCATGACCACTACTGAAACAGTTCAAAAGTATTTACATTAAAATTAAGGACATCACTCCTAATAACGCATCTTATGGCATGGCTGTCAAGTCAAATTATAAGTTTACACTTGTTTTCAGCAAGTAAAGAATACATTTTATATTTATTGGAAAGCTCATCTTACCTCACTATTTCGAAAAGACAGATCAAAAGTCTTGGAAAAAAGTTCATCCTTGGACAAAATCCAAGATACATTCTTTTTTGGTGTTTCCAAGTTGGTATGGTAGTCATACCTATGTAATATTGATATCCTCATTGCAGGAGCATACATAACGTCGTTTGAGTCACTGTCCTTCTGTCTACAGCGCACTGCAGATTACTGTTCACTGGCTGTGTTTGATACAATCATACAGAAACTATTAAGAAACTGCATGCTACATTTTAAGATAGCAAGATTGAATGAATAGTTTCTTGCTACATTTTGTCTAAATGAAATGAACATGTCACCATACAATCAAATGCAGATATCAAAACATTGGTGCCTGTGTGTCTGTGTCTAGTTATAGAATGTTTAAATGGTTTATTTCATTCTGACTAAATGTAGCAAGAAATTGCAACATTGCTATCTTAAAGCGTAGAATATGCAGTTTCGTACTGGCTTCCCTTCTGGTTGTAGCAAACAGGGCCATTGAACGGTAACCTGCAATACACTGTATCTATAGAGGGGGCTGTGTTAAGGTAAAGCTCATGAGATTCCCACACTTGCCTAGATGTATACATAATGTGAGGCAACAAATAATGAGATGCTATATACCTAAACTCTCTTCGGTATTCAGCATGAGTATATGATTAAAGTCGGTTGTCTTTGTTGTCACTAAATGTGAGGATAAAGGTGCCACATTAACATTCTATATCATGTGTTCATGCTGAATGAGCAAAGTAAAAGTATTTTAAGAATGAAATACCATGTTCAAGCCAAGTTTGTGATGTTTAAAAAGAAACTTTGCTATTTGAAACATTTTCAAGCATATACCCCTGGTGCTATAGACTATGTAACACAGATGTAGATAAACTAAAGAATTAAATGAGATTTTTTTTCAGTTTGAATTGTTAGAACTTGGCTTATACATGGTATACAGAAGTGTATTATATAGATTCTTTCAGTTGAAAGGATTTGAGAGAAAAAAACATCGACTTGGTGTCATCAATGGTACTTGCTATCAACAGAATACTGAATGGTTGGTGATACACAACTTGAGCTTGAACGTTCAACAGACAATGCAAGTGCCTCAATTTCAAAGTGTTAATATGTGCATGAAGAGTTGGCATGGGTTTTTGGCATAGTTGTTGTAGCAGGAGAAAAGAAACGAAGTGGTCTTTTAGTGTAGCTTAAAACTTTGTTAATGTGAGCGTGTAATATTGAATGAATGTGAATTGTATAATGAGTAAGGTGTTGATTACAAACCATGATGAAATGTTGGGTACTTTAATGTCAATATTCAAAACATGTTAAAAGGTAGTCTGTTTATGAGCCGAGTCTAAGAGTTGTGTAACGCCCAGTGTTTTAACTCAGGGTGGCTACAAGGTTAAAACTATTCAAGTGCACACCACATGATTGACTGAGATGCTGCTGGCAGAGTTTTTGCTAAGGCTGGGGAACTCCAGTAACAGAAAGGGGTAAAGGTGGAAGTCTATGGTAATTTTCTTTGGGAACCCAGGTGAAATGACATGGGAACCCTGGTAGATTTTACCTACTTCCCAGCCTTATTAGCAAAAACACTGTGCTGGTTCCACACAAAGAATATGACTTAATGTAGACAGGGGGCATGTCAAGATGCTCCCTGAAGAGTTGGCACTGTGGTGTTAAAACTGAAGCTAACACACTGTTACACTACAGAATGAAAGCTGCTTTGTGAAACTGCTCATAGACAGACGGGTGTAAAGATTGAATTTTTTTTCATGTTTTGCTATTTCAATAGTTAGTATATGTTGTTGATAAGGTAAAATGTGCTGATTGCAAGATGGTGGTTTTTGGCATGGAATATTACATTACTTCATTAATTACAGTTGGATCTACAGGTTAAGGTACATTTTGAATGATAAATGGTACATTGGATTCCAGAATGAATATTTGAAAGTAGGATAGGAAATAAGTTAGGTAAATATTTATAGGAAATGTGCATTCTTGGTATTACTTTCTTTGCAGGAACTAATATAGATATTGTGCAATAAAGAGAAGGTACCCTACTACAAAAATAATTCCTTTGTGTGTGTAATATTTTTTTTAAAATCAGCTGTGATATGTATAATATGCGTGCCACAGAGATTCCTCAAAGAATGTACCACTCTGTCAACTTTACAATTGATCACACCCATCAACCAAGTTTGACAAAAGCATATTATTAAACTTTCTTATCATGGGATGTATAAGTTGAAACTCAAGGCCATGGATGATTGTTTGCTAGTCATTGGACTGTGGTTGAACTTCAAGGCCATGGATGATGATAGATACAAAGGCATTGTTTGCTGGGACTGTGATGTCATTACCTAGAATCTAAAATTTGGAATCATACTTTTGTTCTAATTGAGAGATGTACAGAGTTTTCTGTATACTGTGGCACTCTAACTCCAGATATGCAGACATGAGTTAAACGAGTGGAAAGTTACATATGCTGAGCCAAGAAAAAGACCACACCCTCCCCTTCCATTGTAAAGCTGTAAGGATGTTGGTACATTGAGATCAAGATGTGCAAGCATGAGGTGTGTGTGTGTGTGTGTGCGTGCGTGCAAAGACTTAACCCCATATGGATGAGACTATTGGTATTTATTTTGGATCATTAGATTTATAAAATGATTTTATCGTGGCTTCCGACTTCAAAAAACTCAATGTGAACATTGACCAAGACTGTATTTGTAACTCATTATATTGCAAAAAGCTAAAAAAAAATAAAATGTAAAAGTTTTGTTATTGTATGTACAATAACAAACCTTTTACACATTTATCAATCCTTTGCAATTTATTGCCTTACAAAGAAGAACTTGGCATATCTTGTTTCACATTTTTCAAGTTAAGCCACAATGAATGTTTTACATATTAAAAATCCAAAATAAATACCCAATCCTCATTCACATGACCTCATTAATAATCACCAATTCATTGCACACATATATCCATACATAAACAGGAACAATTTAATGACACAAGTATTAATTAAATTAATTGACTGAATACGGGGTGTAACAGCCAAAAGCAGTCTACATCAATTATCACCTGAATAGTCTTCCATATCAAATGATAAAACAGAAAGTACAATGTGGCATTTACTAATTGCCGTATTAAATTCCCAATTTAATAGCATCATTGATTATTGACCAAAGTGAATCATTTCATTTTTCCACTAAAGAATGTGTGTTTATTGACATATTTATTAGATTCAGGAGTCCTGACAAAAGACATATTTTGTTTGTGTGTTGTTGTTGTTCATGATCTATCTCCTGATGCTAGCATACCAATTTTCCACACCACAGCATAACCATATATGGTGATAATTATTCCCGCGCATTTTAATTTGATGCGTTTCATGTCTGAAATGTGCTCATTTCTACTGTCAACGATCTTTGGTTGTAAAAAAACGGGGAATGACTCAGGATGAGTCATCAACCATCAATATATGCTAACTAGGCGAGCTGAATGAACTAAACTCATATCATGACCTTTGACCCCACAGCGTAGTCATTGAGCCACCTAAGCTATTCAACACGTGGACATAGGTAATATAATGTGATGACGCCCTCGTGCTTGGTAATGATCACCTCGTGTTTCAGGTGCTTACCAGATCTTTCGAGATCCCAGGTACCCATCAGGTCCGAGTTCTGGGCATAGGCAATGAGTTCCAGATCGTTGGGATGAGGGAAATGGCTTCTTCTTCTTCTTCTTCTTTTTTTTTTTTTTTTTTTTTTTTTTTTTTTTACATTTAAGCTTATTGGCAAATCCTCGGTTAAATGAAAGATTGATTGATGCATATTTACAAGAAACAAACAAGTAAGGCGGTAGCCATGCGGCCATGCGATGTTCAATGCAATGTTTATACTTCGCGTATCTTCATGGACCATGATATGGGTAAGAATATACATGTGTATATCAGTTCCTGGGTGTCAGTTCAATAGATTACCGACCGAATTCTACATGCACCATCAGACGTTGTGTGTAGTGACTTGCATGGATGCAGCACTGAGAAGAATTTTACCAACATCTCCAGTCATTCGGACTACAGCATCAATCCTTGACAAGTCATGGCACATATCCCGATATACTCAGTTAATAGTGTATTTTCCTGTTTTCGTTCCAAACATACTTAATTTTTACTGCGAAATTATATTATTTTATAGAGAATCTCGTTTACTTTACTTTATTTTACTTTTTATCTATCCCTTTCAGCATATTTCTCTGGTAAAGAGATATACGGTCGATGTCCATGTACTTCTTTTATCGAGTCGTCAAGTCCAAAATCCCATTCGAACGTGGCTTGACTACTGATTATATATATAGTCAATGCAAAGTGCATCGATGTCATTAGTGACACGCTAACTCTAATATGCTTGCATGTCTAGCTTGCCTTGCCCTACTTGTATGGGTATAGTGTACATGTATGTTGCACTATCTACAGCCATACAAACTCATCTGAGCGTATTTTTGAAGAAAGCTCTGTCCGAAGTGCTCTGAATCAGGAAAAAGCTTCGTCCTTTGAATGATACGCGGCTTCTTTTTTTTCAACTATCGTCGTTTATACTTCGACTTCCATGTTTTCCCATGGGTTTTCGCATCGCTGGATGGGCGTGGGGTGGGGTGGGATGGGGAGAGGGACGAGTGAGTCAAGTGACAACATTCACAATCAAGTCACGGTCACGGACTCGTACACGCCATGGCATGCAAGCATGGCTATCTCTTGTATTGCCCTTGATAGACCGTTATATCCTAAGCAATGCACGTAGATACATACACCCAGAAATCAGCGATCACGATTTCAATCTTTGTTTACTGTTTACTGATAATATCGACCACTGATTAACAGTACAATGTCTAATTTATTGGTATTTTAACAATTAGCGTGGTTGGCTGATAACAAAAATGGTACTCCAGTTACAACTATTGCAGTGTTAACATGGTGACATTCAAAAACCGAGCCTCCGCGCAAGATTTAGTCTTGTCACCTACAGATAATATTGACCACTAATTGACAGATACAATGTCTTGCAGTAAGTACTTTTTTAGTGAACATATTTTGGTTTTTTGATGAAAACATGTCCGAGTTGCAGCTCGTGCAGGTTTAAAGCTTTTTTTTTTTTTTTTTTTTTTTTTTTTAATACTAAAACCGTAAACAACAAATTGTATACAGGGTAGACGGTTGCAGTATCCGATTTGCTTTCAAAATTCAGAATATATCTCAAATTATAATTCAAGCCTCATGAAGTATTCGCTGCCTCATCTAAATTTGTAGACGAATCACACACATACACGTATGCGGTGTGTATGTGTATGTGTGTGTGTGTGTGTGTGTGGGGGGGGGGGGGGGCTACCATACTGAGATCCCACAATACATAAACTTATCAAACAATATATACCTTATTGATGCAATTCACTGAACACAGAAACGATTTTGTTAAAACTAATATAGAATTGTTTAGAGGTTAGATATTTTGACTACTAACACTTGAAGCGTGAATCGTTTTCTCTCATTCTTCATACATGCATCTGGTTTGTTTGTTTCGTCTTGTTTGTTTGTTTGTTTGTTTGTTTGCTTGTTTGTTTCTGTATCTGATTATACTAGTCATATCTTCTCTAATTCTTTAGTAATGTATATTTTAATGTTTCTGTTAGTGCTGCTCCTAACATGCTTAGTGATTCCCTGATAAAAAAGGGATGCAATAAATAAATAAATAAATAAATAAATAAATAAATAAATAAATAAATAAATAAATAAATAAATAAAGTACACACATTGTCCTGTTCCGAGTCAAGTTGTGTTCTGTCTTCACATCAGTTTCGTGACAAGTACTAGGTTTCGCTGTTTATTGAAGTATCAAGACGCGCACGTGTGTTTAGGGAACGTTCAATTGTGCATGTATTTATACTACAGCTTGTTTAATGAGAGATGATCCACTTCTTCTTAGTTTCGATAAATGATTGCTTGCCCTCACAGACACTGGATATGGGTAAGGTCATCCACAACATGAAGTGATGCAGCCGTTGTTGTCGTGATGTCAACTGAATATTCTTATTCTACCAAAAATTACCTAGAAAAAGTTTATCAAGTCATCAGTTTCCACAGACAACTTCTTAGTTGTCTGTGGTTTCCAGTACAATAGAACAATATTCTCCCGAAGGCATTGTCTTGAGAAATATGTATATAGCACAAGTTCACAAAAGAGAACAGAATCGCAAAGTACCTAGAAATTCACAAATAAATGCGACAGTTCACCCACAGTTGTCTGTGGTTCACCACATAGAAGAGGAGTTAAGGCAAAACCACAATTGTCTGTGGTTCACCACATATAAAACGAGTAAGGCAAAACAACGTTTATACCATTCATGTTACTTTCTGTGCCACTGACTATATGGACTCAGCGTTAAATGTTCGTAAATAACCAGTAACTTAGGTGTTCTTATAGAATCACGAGATATCATTTGGACATGCGTAATAGATGACCCGTGACGTCACAAATTCCCTTTACGGGGATATTCCCAATGTTGATTTACCTTGTGTGTGCCTCTGATCGATTCATTTTGATCACAAATATATCCACCGAACACCATCAGATACAAGTGGGGGTGCAATCCTTTGAAAGTGATAATACATTGGTTGGTTTTAGAAAGTTTGTATCGTAGCAGGAGATTCGACAGTTGCAGGAGAGACAATTTCTTGTGGACGAACAGGTCCCCTTGCGGTACCGACGACACGGTGACAATGGCCGCTCCTCCGCAAACAGGTATGCCCGAAGATACAGGTAAACTAAAAATAATATTGCACGATAACCGTTGGATTGACGTGTTTATACGTATAGGTACTTTTAGGTAAATGTCACTACAGTGTATTTTGTTTAGAACAATTTGTTTTCGTAGAGACGTTTTCACGAGTTTCGGAATACCTGACGTGAAGAAGCACTTCTTGACAAACGTCACTTGAATGTGCTTGGTTTAGTCGTTCGGTGTTCAAACGTTCTGCACGTCTGTATTACACACATGCATGTAATTGTTTATTACTATAAAGTGCCAATGTTGTGTGTTACTACCTGCAGTTGTTGCTTATTTATTTGTATTTTCGCTGTCAAAATTGTGTCAATTTCGATGAACCATTTAATCAAAAATATTAATATTTCTTCATGCCACTAAAAAACTGATGTCAGTCGAAGATGTTAGATGGCTTAACACAGTATTTACGGGTCAAGGTTGGAGGCTTCCCTGTGTGCTGAAGACTAGATCAGTGTTATCAACAGTGGCTGTTTTACTGTTCTTTATACAGCGTGGGCGAGAATTCCACCATGTCAACTGACCTCGATGCATTGCATGGGATGCATTATATATATACATGTAGCCTTAAAAACGTTACTCATAATCATACGGGGTTAGAAGTACATATACCGTGACTCATTGCAAATCTATTTTGAACAGTTCCACGTTTACCTGCTCCACATACTTTGATAGTGATTGTAGCATGACATCATACATTAAAAGTGGAGTTTATGTTGACAAACAAACAAATATGCAATGACACATAATTCAGCTGGGGGGGGGGGGGGTGTCCATATGCCACTAATGTTGTAGTAACTGTTGACAAGTTTATTGTTGTTATGATGGGATAAGAATGGGATATTGAGATTAGCACTCAGTGTTACACTCAAACTTTTGTGCAGACATCCTGTATTACTCACTCAGGTAACAATACCATT
Source organism: Glandiceps talaboti (assembly GCF_964340395.1). Lineage (NCBI taxonomy): Eukaryota > Metazoa > Hemichordata > Enteropneusta > Spengelidae > Glandiceps > Glandiceps talaboti. The sequence goes on from NC_135553.1 coordinate 22,792,750, forward strand.
GTTCACACTTACCCAGTGTAAAGATGTAGACAAAGGGAAGTGGAGATATGTGAAACCATGTATGTATAATATAGGACAAATCATAAGGGGTCATGTATTCCTAGTACTAAGTGTTTTTTGTCATTGGGATGTCAGGAGGTAAGCTAGTTTATCCTAGTCAATACAATTTACAAATTATGTCTGTGATGACAGGATTACAAAGAATGCAGATTTACCATTTGCTGGAAGTGACCCTCATGGCTTCTTATCACAATGACGATGCCAAATTAATAACTTTTCAGCAAAAGATGCACCCAAAATGAGGTTGTAGTAGTATAAATATAAGATGTGTTTCTAAGTGATAGCCTGCTAATGACCTTGCCATATATGATGGACTGTGTTGCTTTACTATAAGTTATAACTGAGGGAGAACAAACTGTGTACTGTACATTGTATAGGAAGGAAATGCCCAGTGTAGTCATAGACCCAACATGAAAGTAGGGTCTATGGTGTAGTTAACATGGCGTCCACGCTTTAGTTTCATCATGGATATACAATACAATTCATCCATGGTTTCATAATCCTGTCTTCAGCTTCATTGACTCTTGGTGTTGTTATCAGGTGTTAGGATTGTTTATAACTGTCATATTCAACAAATCAGATGGACTTTTAGAAACATAGCAATAATAAAGATAGTTTCTTTATTGCAGATTGAACTGCATGACTTAGGAAGCATAGAGTATATAGCAGATATGTACAAACATTTCTATCAAACATACTGAAACTAAGTAACAGAAAACTCATTGAGTCAATTTCAAGTTATTTGCCTGAGATTGAGAGAGGCACAGCCCCAACATCATCCTTTATGAATGTGTTTCATGTATATAAAGTTGGTCTCAGAATGAGATAGTCTCATATTCAGCATCAGATTCAGCCTCATATTCAAAAAATCATGATAACACCAGGAAAGAACAGTCAAACAAGAAATAATAATGGTGAAGCCACAGGAAATGTTCCCCTTCACTCACTTGATGGGAGAGGGGTTGACTCAGCTTGAAGTTTTACAGGAAAAAATCAAAGACATTTGTCATCAAGACATTTGAGAAAGGTCAAAGTTCAGCTGATTTGTTTATTGGTAGGTGCACTGTTCCAATGGTGTATGTATTGCAGCTTTTTAAAAAGATTTTAATCGTATTTTGAAAGTCTAGAAATACTATTTTAGTTACTGTGGGTGTGAAGTGTGAGAATTCCTACAGCCCCTATGGTGTTATTTCTTGTTTGACAGCTTTCGTTTGGTGTTATTGCAGATTTCCTGTTTCTCATATATGAGACCACAATGACAATGTATATGCGACTGAATCTGAGGCTCAGTATGAGATTAGCATAAAGTCATATTGTTCTCCAGTGTGAATCTGATTCTAAATCTGATTCTGAATCTGAGACTAACTTTACATGTACACCCTTGTATGTGTTTCCTCATCCATCACTGTCAACATACAGTCTAATTACACTTTGTGATACTTCTCAGTGAAATTGTAAAGTTCTGGTAATGTACATTTTAACCACTGACAACCACATGTAGACCTTACATGGTATTCTGTGTAGGGTCTATGCCTAAAGGGGATCTTCAGTAAAGTGGTTCCACTCTGAATTTGCATAAATAGGTATGTCAAGATGAGAAGTGCAGTATTGCAGACTCGCACAGTAGCACAGAATAGGCTACTCTTTACATACAAACATGTACATTGTACCTCAAGGAGAATCGGGGTTTGGCACAGCAAGAAATGTGTTATTACCGTAGTCCCAGTGGGCACAAGTGAGAGGTTTAATAAGGAATGACACATTTCTGTGTGTGTGTGTGTGTGTGTGTGTGTGTGTGTGTGTGTGTGTGTGTGTGTTTGTGTGTGTATGTGTGTGTGCGTGTGTGCATGCGCGTGTGTGTGTGTCTGTTTGTCTGTCTCTGTCTGTCTGTCTGTCTCTGTGTGTCTATCTCTGCCTTCTTGTGTCTATTTGTCTGTCTGTCTCTGTCTGTGACAGTGTCTGGCTGTCCATGTGTCCATGGAAAGCTCTACCTCTTACACACACTATCCAAATGCCACATGTTTGTACCTTAGTAATAGTTTACATGTAGTGTCATGAAATAAGCTTCAAATCAGACACTAACCTTGACCTTTGTCTTTGAGGTCAAACAGCAATTTGCCCAAAACTTCAGAAGTTTTGTACATGGAAATTCCATTCAGGTGTCTACACCCACTTTGTTAGATAAGCTTTCTTGTCAGACACTGCCTTTTGACCTTCACTGTAACAAGGTCATATTGTGAAATGCACAATAATAAACATGGAAGTATTTATAGTTCTTCGGGCCAGCATTTAAGCCTCCACACCCATATTATCAGAAAGGCTGTCTAGTCAGGCTGTAGGCAGTGGAAGGGGAGACCCTGTCTTATGTGCCAATTGTTGGACCTACATTGTAGCATATTCTTTTTGGGGCCTCGTCAAACATAGAAAAATTATGCAATTTAATGTAAACTATCATGAATTGAGCTTACAGTTTGTTCCCTACACCTTTTACAAATGTATCATATTTCTCTTTTTTTACCACCTACAGGAAAAAGAAAAAATCTGAAATTGAACTTTGACACTGTCAAGTTCACTGCAAAATCACCAACAGACAGTTTCACTGCTGGACGTCCAACACAATTGTAAGTGAACGTATTTTGTACTTATCTCTTGAGGGGGTGATTTCATGTGACCATCAGAATCAGCAAGCTAGCTAATTTAGGATTATTAAATCTCCTTAGTTTTAACTTTTACTGTACATGTATTTTGTGGTTTTATTACTGATGCCAGTTAGCAGTCTCCTTTGGAAGTCATTATGCCGACCAGAAATCAACTGATTTATTTTTTTATGATGAGCCTACCTGGTAAAATTGTAGGTAACGAGAATAAGCTCTTTTTCATCTTGCGACAGATCTCATGAGACGTATCCATAGCAACCACTTGAGGGTGGTCAAGCTAAAAGTGTCAAACTCTTAGCAACACTAGTTGTTCTCAACATCATCGCACATGGCCATGGCAAAACCTTGACCATGATCACGTTTGACAACCGTTGTTACTAGGCATATTTGCATATCTAACAAGATCTGCAACGAGACATAAAAACCCATATTATGACAAAGTTTTCTTTATTAAGATATATGCTTTTTCACCCATAGGTACTTTTTAGGAACCCTTTTCAGGGTTTACCACAATTTTGAGAAATGAAGGGGTACATATTAATTTGCATACAATCAGCATATTTTCAGATCTTGACATTTGATAATGAAATTAAAATGTTTTCAACATCAAAAAAGGTTTAAAATCAGTTAGATTCCTATTTCCAACATTGATCTGTTAAGCAAATGAGAAAACAGAAAGTATCAAGGAACTTATTTCAATTCAACAATTTCAAACTTTATAAACAGGTTAATTCATCATGGCAAAAAGAAAGAAGGGTGGTCAACACAAATAAAGGGGTGGCCCCACATGAGAGGGGTGGTGCACCCCTCAAAAAACTATCATGAGAACACTGCTTTTGTGATTGTGATGTTGTACATAAAACAAATGGAAGGGGAGGGGGCTAGTGTTGAAAAAAAGCTATTTTGTTGTCTGTAAGTTTCTATGGTAACTGTATAATTTTGTTGCACATGGAATTTCACCTGGAAAGATATATAGTTGAACCTTTGCCCATTGTAATCTGTATTTGCATGTGTTTGGCCATTGAGGTACTTGTCATGTAGCTCTGTAAGTTTGAACTTGTGTATTTGACAGATGATAATGTCTGTACAGAATTCAACAAGAATCAGTTTAAAACCTCCGACACAGTAGAATGCTATGCTACATTGTATGGTGGCAGTGCTCAGCTGTGTTATCTGTTTACTTCACATCTCAATAATGACAACCGTTTCATTTAAATATTCCTTTGAAATAACATGTGATGTAACAAAACTAAGGTTATGACATCACTATGAAAGGCCTGCTTATTACAGAGTAGAAACATTTTCCCACAAAGGCAGTCAATCTACTTCATCAACAAAACGTTCGTATCTCCCAATGGACAGGTTGAAGGAATGTGTTCTGTCTGTGTCCAGACATACCGTATCTCTAACATGCACAAGTTAATTTTATTCAAACATTGCATGTACACTGTGACATACTATTAGTGGGCATAATATGCATTTCACTTTCATGACCTTATCAAATTTAACCAAGTGGTGACCGTATTTGTCATTTAAAAATCCACTACACCTACAATACATGTAGCTCAGAAACTATGATGTACATGTACATGTACATTGTAAAGAGACCCGATTCATATTAGGAATGACCCATGTCTGTCCATCTGCTCATGTCTCTGTCTGTGCGTGTGTGTATACATGCATACAACCATTTGTGGATGGCCATATCTCAGACACCCACTTATTAATTTCAAAGAAATTTGGCACAAATGTTAGACACTACTGGGTAAATACGCACTAATTTTATTTTGCGACCTTTACCATTGTGGCAAAAATGGTGGCCATACTTATCCTAAAAAATTGCACATTTTTCTTACTCCTCAAAGTTTACATGTATGTCCGTACAGATACTATTCAAGTGTCTACCGCCACATTATCAATGTTGACTTTTATAATGCGACATGACCTTGTCAAGTATGAACTTGAACTTTATGTTCAAATGTTGAAATCATCACTTTTAGCTCAAATGAATGAAATCCACAGGTACTGTAGGGACAAGTTTTTTTCCAAGTACTTGTTTGTCCATCCAACCATACACATACATGTACTTCTGACATGCACACGCCAATTATGTGCAAACATAGCATCAGGATAACATACGATATTCCATTTGTATACCCTTAGGGGCCATGTCATTTTACAACTGACACACAAGAAACATAATTCCTATGTTTTAGTTTAATCCCCCTTCCCCTCCCCCTCCCCCCTTTTTTAATGCGAGATGGGAAAATGAACGATCTGTGCTATGTACATGTAGCTACAGTATTTCATATACCATTTCGTTGGTAAATAAACTCAACTTGCAATTCAAATTGTAAAACATTTGACTGTCTTTGCAAAACATATTTTGAACTTTGAACCAGTTCTCATGCCTTTATAGTCTTCATGTTGTTTCTGTCATTTTTATTCGCACATTTTCGTTATTTCTACATGTTGATTTTGACGGTTAATGAACCACCATGTTTGATAATCAAGTTGACATGTTTTAACGATCATGTGAAAAAATTTACAAATCTGTTGGAATTACTACACCTACATGTATTGCTAAACAAGTATTTTAGACCAGGGTTCGCACGGTCCTGGAAAACCCTGGAAAACCCTGGAATTTCACACCCTCCCTGGAAAACCCTGGAAAACCCTGGAAAAATGCGCCCTACCCCTGGAAAACCCTGGAAAATGATCATGTTCAATCGATCGATTAATATTGACGATCGTCATGTCCGTGCTCGAGCCACCCATTCATATCATTCTGAATCTCGTAAATGTGAAATCGCGAAAATATTTTCAAAGTCTTTCGCCACGCAGGGTGATGAATCAAAATTCACGCCGATTGAACCCAGACAGTCAAGCGATCGTTCCACGAGACACTTTGCCCCACAGACCGTGCGTATTAGTTGAATGGGCGCCGCAGTGTTTCTTTTGATCTTGCATATATTGCTACTCCGTACATCTCCCAGTCATCATTTCAGGGACATGACATTGTAACAGTCCCGGCCGGGGGTAACATGTACAGTAGGTCTGTTAACAAGATTATCATAACACTGTAGCGAGTATCAAAGTATCATCAACCTCAATTAGAAATTTTTAAGCTCAGCGCACAAGTCGACTGATACTACAAGCTAGGGCTAGGGCTAGGGAAGTTCAGTTGAATTTCCGGGTTGTGGAAGTACGGTTGTGACTTTTATTTTGTCGATAAATGGGTATTTGTGTTACATTTTCTAAAAGAATAAACTACTGTTTTATGTTGTCGGTACAGTAACATTCGTCAATGGTCGCGATGTTCCGCAACTCGTGGCATCGGTACATAAACATCGAGACGCAAGCGATGAATGTATTCAGTTATTCATAGCTCGAAATTTCGTTAAGTAAATGACGTTTTTATTCACAATTTTGAAGAAAAAAATTATTTTAGGTGGCTTATAAATCTAGTAACATCAAACCATACAATAACGAGGACAAACTTTAGTTTTTGATTTATTTTTCTGGATATGTCTGAATTAGACTGACGAATGCTGCGACTCAATCTTACACGATCAATGCACCAGCTTGACGAAACGGCTACTTAGGGGGTAGGACAGAGGTTTCTCCGTTAATCTTAGCGTGTAAACATGGTTTTGAAACCAATATCTTGCATAGTGTCGATTGTCTTTAAAATGTTTTGTGACATATGGGAACTGTTGTTGATTTTTCTCGTCCACATCAGACAATTAGATGTCATTCAAAAAATATACTTTAGTGTCAACACCCCTGGAAAATGGCCAAAATCAATATGAATACCCCTGGAAAACTGATGAGAAACCCCTGGCAAGTCCTGGAATTTTGTTTTCCTTTAAGTGTACGAACCCTGTAGACAATCAAACTTTTGATTTTCACTTTAATAGAAGGATTTAATAAACATCAATCGATCGAATCAACTTGTTGTTAATGCCGAAAAAAAATGTTTGCAATAAATCACATTGTTTTCGAGATGTGAGAATTCACGTCCAATGTGTGACATTGCATTGGTAATTTCTGGATTTTCATTTGTATAGGTATCATGATATATCCCAGCATGGCTCAGTTTAAAGCTTTCGGATAGGTGGATTTTGACCATGTTCTCTCCACACAGTATAATCAAATCAGTTAGCGTGAAGGTCCTATAAAATGAAACCACCACAATTAAAATATCGGCTTATCATACTAATACTAATCACATACCACTTTGTAATTTGTTAACTTTCTTTGGAAAGAGTCACATGCCGGACATACAATGTAGTATAGTGCAGTGTTGTTAATATTTGTGTATGATGAAATCACTGTTTCTAAACAGTTTCTAAACAGTGAACCTGTCTAGAATTTGGCATCAAGTAATCCTCAAAGCTATGCCGGATGTTAGCCTAGGTGTCTTTCACGAAAACTTGCTTGTTATGTAAATGTATCAATCAATTCAGTTTGTAAGGAAAGTGATTGTAATTGCTTTGTTTGTTTGTTTGTTAACAGTGAAAGATTGTCCTCACATCGTTTGGAATCAACTGGAAAACTCAACATTTCACCAGAAGAGGTAGGTATTGCTTGTTGGTTTGAACTCGTAAAAGGATTGGGTTTTGTGGAAAAGTTGAAATCAGGTGAATTATAATATATCTATGACTTTCTTAAAACCCAGAGTTGAAGAGGATATCAAAATTCAGATAGTACCACCAAATGTCTGCTATTTCTTGTAGTGAATCCTGATTGAAAAAGTCAAGTGTCAAAGTTTAAACAAAACCACATTATTTCTTAAATTTGTAAATGTTGTTCAATTTCATGTTATAGAAATATTGTTGAAGGTTCACAAAATTGTTAAAACAGAATGTTTTTTTGTCAAATAAACCAATGTTCTGATCACAGTCATCTCTTATCAATGGTGCAAATGGTTGCAATATTTCTCAAAAGGCTGACAACCTATGTATGTATATGTGTAATTACAAAAACTTGCAAGAAAGCAAGTCCATGATTACAGAGCTTAAAGTTAACTTTGACTCTCTACTAGTAGGCGATCAAGTCTTAATATGAACATTCAGTATATCTTATACATTTTATGAAACCTTATAAATCTGTTTTGATTGACAGACATATGAATTCACTGCTGATGATCTATCAGATGAGGGTGAAATAGGACGAGGTGCCTTTGGTACTGTCAACAAAATGTTCCATGAAAGAAGTGGACAAGTTATGGCTGTAAAGGTAATATAAATCTAGGGACTTTTTGTAGAAAGAAAAACAGAAGAGAGTAAGAAATGTATATGTTTTGTATCATGTCAAAACGTGCCCATTTAGTTGTATGTGTGGTATGGAGCAGAGCAGTAATCGGTGTGCATTTGTCCATGGTTTATGATATTCATAAATTTATTTCAACATCTTTTTATTTTGGATCATTCTCACTGCAAAGACCAAGTCTCATCTGAAGTTATTTGCTAAAGTGTAGTTTGACAGACGTGGAAATGCGTAATTTCAAATAAAAACATTCAATAGGTATATCCAAATTTCAAGATCACACAAGTGGTGTGTTTTGAGTGTGGGCAGAAGTAGGCATGATGACATTTGTGTGCTCATTTTGATGTAGAGTGATTCAAAAAATTGACCAAGTGTCTTAGCTGGAAGTACGGTAGTCATATTTATATGGCGCCCTCTATGGTGAGATTGTTTGATAATTTAAAAGTAACTTCCATATTAAATTTTCTGAATTTCTTAAAAAAGTGAAGAGAATTAGACCAACTATGGAGTACAGGCACAAGGTGTTTCGCTCTAAATTTGAGAGAAGATGAAGCGTGATAATAAGAAAAAACATGGAATTTATACTCTTCTTATTCTACATATTATGCCGTGACAGTGCTCATCTACGTTGTTTGGTCTATGATGCTCAAAATACATGTATGTCTATTACAACTGCTAAAATCATCATTTTCCCCCAAACAATATTTCATACAATTTGCTGGTGGGAGTGTGATTATATGATTCCCCAATATTTTTTGAAAATGCTTGTGTGACATAAGGGTTTTGTAACTTCTTGTCTTCAACTTGTAGTGACAAGGCCCCTTAAGTCACTTGTAATTTCCTAAGACAAATGAAGACAAATATTGGGGAATATAAAATATCTAAGTACTAATTTGAAGTTTTGTCTGCTTTCAGCGTATAAGATCAACAGTCGATGAAAAAGAACAGAAACAACTCCTTATGGATTTAGATGTTGTGGTGAGAAGTAGTGATTGTCCATACATTGTACGATTCTATGGTGCTCTATTCAAAGAGGTAAGTAGACTTCTAAGACAAGCTATCAGTTTACTACATGCTGCATCCACATGTTGTCTTGTTATTGTGTCAGACAAGAACATTTGGGATACTTGGCAAATGAAGCTTATATCAGCCCTTTTGCAATGTACATGTACAAGAAAAAGTAGAGCCTTATCAACTGTGTAATTTCTGCAAGATGTTGTCATAGTCTGGCAAGGAAAATCATAAATGCAAAATTAAGTTTTCGTTTCTTCCATCTGATCCTCAAGTGTAAACACCAATATTTTAGCAGTAATGTTATTATAAAATAAAATGCTGCTGCACGTACATGGTTGTACTTTGACTACAAATTTTAGGCTAATGTGTTGATCAAATATGTTCATATACTTGGAGATATTCTGAAGCCTTTCTCTTCTCAATGAAAGCAGGATATTTTTATCCACTATTTCTATATCAATAGCACAAATACATGTAGTTGCATTTAAAAAAACTATTCATATCAGCAAAATGAAACATTTTTTACATCATTATCCCAACACAGACAAACATCTTGTTACATTTTTATCTATCAACAGTTCCTAATAGACAAACATTTTGTTACATTATTATCTATCAACAGTTCCCCAACACAGACTAACATCTTGTTACATTATTATCTATCAACAATTCCCTAACACAGACAATCATCTCATTACACTACCATCTCTTATCGACAATTCCTAACACAGACAAACATCTTGTTACATTATTATCTATCAACAGTTCCCTAACACAGACAAACATCTTGTTACATTACCATCTCTTATCGACAGTTCCCTAACACAGACAACATCTTGTTACGTTATTATCTATCAACAGTTCCCTAACACATACAAACATCTCATTGTATTATTATCTCTTAATCAACAGGGTGATTGCTGGATCTGCATGGAGCTCATGGCAACTTCATTTGATAAATTCTATAAATTTGTGTATGGACAAGATGAAACAATTCCTGAACCCATTCTAGGCAAAGTAACATTAGCAGTAAGTTCCATAAAGCTGTTTAGCTTTGCTATGTTTTCAAGAAACATTTTACATCTAGCATCCAACATACATTGTACACATTAACACAGTATCAAGTTGTAAATACATGTAGTAACCACACAAAATGAATCTGTACTCGGAGACTAATTGACAGATTTGTGTGTTATTTTATTGAAATGTTTGTATGGATATCAGAATGAGAACTTGATCGGAGCAAGATTAGATAACCTGGTGACATGCAAATTAATTTTTGATCGGTATCGTTAATTTGGAAGTTACACCGCATTTGATTTGATCGTTGGTAGGGATGTCAAGATGATGAAAATTCGAGGCAAGACATAAATAAATGTTAAGCAAGGTTGATATAAAAATGTCAAACTGAGTAATTAAAGTAAGAAATGTAAGGTGGTTTGTACAAAGGTGCAATTTGCACTGTATTTGAATATTTTTAATGTGTAGATGTGATATTTTAATATAACAAGTAGATTGGTCATTTCATACATGTGATTAAATAATTGTAGCTGACATTAATTAGGACTAAATGACTGTGTTTTCTTTCATATTTTGTTTTACTGGGTGATTTTTCTGTCGCAGTACCACTGTATTCATGTATGTTTTCCTTTTCAGACTGTTCAAGCACTAAATTACCTCAAGGAATCACTAAAAATAATGCATAGAGGTAAGTATTGTACACAAGGAATTATTAAAGGCCAATGTTTGAATACCGCATTGTTACATCAGTGTAACCAAAGGGATTTAAAAAAATAGGATCATTCTGGACCAACATTTTCTTTAGCTCTGCTATACTTTTGACGTAATTTTTACCCTAATAGATACATACTACATTTATATCATACCAGTATATTGATGGCGCAGAAAGATCTGATTGGTCTAGACATCAAACTAACACGTCTAAAATAGTGATATATGTGTACAGTTGGCACACGTCCAAGTTGTGATATTTACAAATACTACTTCTAGTTCACTTTGTCATCTGCTCTAAATGTCATTGTCGGCAGTGAACTCTGTGAATTGCCAGAGGAAGAGTTTTTAAATGAAACAGTCTGGAGCCGTTTATAGCTCGCTATAGCTCATGCATATATTTTGTTCACTGGTCAAAACCTCTTGGTATACCAGCCCCATGGTGTGGTTTATTGCTTAAACTTTTTTTTAAATACCCGAAAGTCGTGGCACAGTGTATGGTATGGCCAGTCCCACTTTTGACTATTTGGGGAGGATCTCTCTGGTTGTGACATCAGATTTTCTGTTTATTTTTCAGATGTCAAACCATCCAATATTCTCTTAGATCGCAAAGGAGACATCAAGTTATGTGACTTCGGTATAAGTGGTCACCTTGTAGATTCAATAGCTAAGACAAGGGATGCTGGATGCAGACCATACATGGCAGTAAGTAGACTTGTTTCTATATGATACGATTTAACTATTACTACGATCATTTCCACTCCATGATCTTAGCAATCATAACTCGTATCATATAGGCACTAGACTAGGCCTAGGCAGTAAGTTACGTCAGATAGATTTGTTGATAAAATCAAAATGTATGCATTAACAATCCAATAAAAAGAAAAGATTTGAACGATCAAAATTTATTTAACAAGTGCCATTCGTTAACTTTCAAATTTGCTGATTGGATAGTTTGGCTTTAATAAATAGGAGCAATTATTGCCAAATTCAAATATTGTCAGATGTTTTGTTGCCCTATGACTTCCTAAATGTTGACTAATTTTATCAATATTGCTGCCTAAAATTTCATTGTAGTTTATGTCTGTATACATGTATTGATATCCACTAAAAACAGTAGAACTGTTGAAGAATATTCTATTTCTCAACTATATGAAATTACTGAACATACATTGTAGATGTCTGCCATTTTTATATATAATGAATGTGAATGCCACAGAGTAGTGCCTGATACCGTCTAGTGACTTTTTCAATAAATTTTTTTTGAGTGGGCGACAAAAAAAACTGAAGTTGAGTGAAATTTAATCAGATGATATATTTGTTTTTTGACAGCCTGAGAGGATAGATCTTACAGCTACAAGGCAAGGTTATGATGTCAGATCAGATGTATGGAGTCTAGGTATTACACTGGTAAGTATGGCTGAATGAAAATCTTGTCGTTGCCCGACAAACAGTACACCCATCCTGTGAAGTTAGGCCTATCAAAAGCAGGGAATCGACAGTTACTTTGGAAGCCCATTCATTAACAGACTGTACTGTCCTGCAACCCAACTGCAACTGTCATATAACCCAACTGCTATGTAACCCAACATATTGTCATTCAACCCAACTAGCTGTCATGCAACCCAACCGTCATGCAACCCTCATGTAAGGTGATGCTAACTGACAGGAGATAAAACTATTCACCTAACCTACAACCTACTGTCATGCAGCCCAACCGTCATACAACCCTCACATAAGGTACTGTGTACAACAGTAATTCAGCAGAATTTGACCACCTAGGCATGTCAGAAAAGTAATAATTTGTGGTCGACACCATGATTTTCCGTTCCACGTACTACTTGTGTTCTAATTCTATTCTATTTCAACCCCTTACCATGAGGTAAAATGCAATGACAGGTACCAAAAATATGTAGTAAGAACGTAATTTCTAATACTTTCTCTGCATAATACCCCCTGTGCCCTAGTAAGATATGTAATTTGTAATAGAGTCACTGACACAATTCATAAAAAGCAGCTGGCATCATTTGTAATAACTGCTTAAAAATACGTTTGAAACTATGATGCAAATTTTGTTAAAAGATTGTGTTTTGTTCCTTGTTCGTTATATGCCAGGGTGTCTGTCTTCAATCTTGCAGATAGAGTTAGCCACTGGTAAATTCCCTTACAGGAAGTGGAATAGTGTCTTTGATCAACTAACAGAAGTTGTCAAAGGAGCTGCACCACAACTTCACAATGATGATAGACTTTTTTCTCCAGAATTTATCAATTTTGTAAATAGTTGGTAAGTTTAAAAGAAACAATTCGATATAATATATTGATATATGATATTATTGGTAACATATTTGTGTAAAGAGGTTTTGAGATTCACCCTCAAACAAAGTACATGATTTAGATTGGCAATATTTGAGTTTCAACACCAAAGTTCATGATTTAGTTCTACGACTGTGATGTCATCATATAACAGAGAGATCACTACTCACTAATTTAGTAATCATTCATTGTTGCTCCCAACTTGTTGTTTTCTATGCTGCAGAAGTTTACCATGTGGAAGTTTTTTTGGTGAAGTTTTTTTGTGGTAAATCGAAAATTAAAAAAAAAATGCAGTGTGTATGATCACAGCAAATCTCATTGAAGGTGGTTTGTAAAAGGAAATTTATGTTGTTAGACTATGATGACTACAGATTCAAGACTTTCTGGTGGAATGCAAATCATGTATCACCTCTCACATGAGGGATAATCATTTCTATAGGAAAAAAAATCAATATGATGATATATGGTGTCCATTGACATTTCTATCTTTTAAAGTGAACTTTCATCTCCTTGTGGAAGATTATCACAGAATTATTAATGCTAATTTCCTCTATTTGGATCTTTCTTTTCTAGTCTAACAAAAGATGCAACAGAGAGGCCGAAATACAGGGAACTATTGGTAAGGATGTTTCTTTTATCTTGTAAATTGTGTGTGTGTGTTTGTGGGTGTATGTGGGGAGGGTGTGGGTGTGGGTGTGGGTGGATGGGGTTAGTTGAGGGAGTGTAGAGAGTTACAATCAGGTCTGCTGTCTCTTTGAAAATGCTGTCTAGTGTTTTCATTAAGAGCAATAACAAGGTGAAATCTACCAGAGTTTCATGACAATGTGTACTTTATCTGGGCACACCACCATAATTCTGGTACAAGAATTGGAACTCTTTTCAAGTTTTATCAGATTTCTCCCATCTCTGTTATTGTGGGCTTCCATAAATTAGCAAAACTACTGGCCATGTGGTTGTGGTTTGGTAATTACATTCCTTCTGATATAGCTGGTAAATTACAACAACAGCCATCGTTACTTTGTGGTTACCTTGTCACAGTGATGTTATTAATTATGATACATTTGTGAACTGCCAACATTGAAGCATTGATGACCAGAACCTGTTACAAACAGGGAAAGTAAACAACTGAATTGGATTAAATAAAACTTGGCACAACATGTTGGAAGTACAGAGACTTGTATAAATTACATTTCATCATTTGATAAGAACAGCTGAGTGACCTCTTTACATAATAGTTCATGTTCACTAACAAATTTGATATTCCCCTGACATTTCATGCACACATATAAAGAGGCCATAAAAAAGTACTTATCAAGCGTGAAATGTAACAAAAGTGTCTGCTGTTCCAATATGCAGTGACAAGTGCTGCCAATCCAATTCATTTGTTTACTTTCCTTGTTTGTATCAGGTTTCGTTTGTCAATGCTTAAATGTTGGCAGTTGTACGTGCAGTGAACAGAAAACATTGTAAACTGTTGGTGTCATTTCTTTTTTTTTTAACAGAAACATCCTTTCATCAAGAGATATGAAGAAATTGATATAGATGTTGCTAATTATTTGTGTGATGTCTTAGATAGGATGCCACAGACACCCATTTGTGAATGAATGAATGAGTGAATGAATGAATGTATGCAACTAGTACTAGATATAAAATGTATATAATATTTAAATATTTTAAGACACAGAAACTGCCCATACCTGCTGAGTAGCAGCCAATTTCAATATCTTAGTAGTTTGTAAAATTGTAAGGGCACTAGTAAACAAACTGGTAATTCAAGTTTGGATACTGTCATGCAGGTTACTAGTATAAACATAGTATTTGATAAAACTACTCGGGCAATTGAGGTCTCAGTTTACTAAGATAGACCCAACCAGTGTGCCCTTTAAGCCAATTTGAATTGCCACGGATGGACACAATTTCTAGTGACGCAACAAAAATTTGGTGTTCCCCAATCTCTTACTACGTGGCAACTCCAAGAAATCCCAGTTCTTTTGACTCACAACTACAAAATCGTGCCATCATTAGAGGACACACAGGACCCAACCTAAATAGTGAATCAATGTGGTAGATTACACAAATGGGTGATAGTGGTTCCTCTGTTGTGTGAATCTAATCATAGACCCTACATGAAAGGGTAGGTGCTATGATCTAATCACCCTAATCTTATGATCTAATCACCCTGTGATCAAGATAGTGTAAATGTTGAAAAGTCCCCAAAACTGTGCTTGGCAAGATAATGGATGTCATCAGAAATGCCACCCTACTGTGAGTATAATGAAACAAACATCCATTCAATAGCTGATATCAACATGTCACAACTAGTTTGTATTAGTAAACCGAGACCTTGATTGCCAGCGTAGTAAGTAATGGTTTTTATCAACTATAAATGATTGTAGAGGTCTTTACTATGGCGCTACATTGGAAAATTCTTGAATGTGATACACAGCATGTCCAATAATTACATTGGTTGTCTTCAAAAGTAGCCAAGCTGAAACAAGAAATATCAGCACAGATATTGAATATAGCAGAGAGATCATTGATAAATTGAATGGCAGTATCAACCAGTTTTGAAAGTTAATATAATGAACAAAAAAAAATGAATTTTTGCCCAAACAGAACATAACCAGAAATAGGTTGAGTTATACACCGTACTCTGGTTACCCACATTACAGTTATTTTGGAAAGAAGTGTAACAAGAGGGTGCCCACATCAACAAAATGTATCTAAAACAAGTCAGTTCCTAAACATTTTGTCCAGAATGTTATGGACGGGTGATAAATTTTGTGAAAGGTTGTATTACCAAAATATCATGGTCTCACTGCATCCAAATAGCACCCCTAGTGGCCAAACTGTACAATCTTTTGTCTTTCCAATAACTGGCTTTGGCGTATTGGTGAGACTTCCTTAGGCAACAGTGATATGCATAGAAAACTGATTATTGCGTTCCTACACAGCAGCATGGGCAGACTTTGTGATACTTTGAATTATCATTGCTCAGTATTTCTAAACTACCCATGGCTAATTTGTCAACGTTTAGAAACATTTTACATGTATAATATACACAGATAGCAGACAGGTGGTCAAATGTCACCGTTTAGAATACATTGTATAATACACACAGCAGACAGTTAAGTAAAATATCACTGTATACAATAGAAATGTATAATACACACAAATAGCCGACAGTTAGCCAAGTGTCACCTTTGTAATAACATACACAGATAGCAGAAAGTCATTGAAGTTAAATGCATGATTGTATCATTCAACATTTTCTTTAAAATTTTCTAAAAAAAAATGTACTTGAAAACCCACTAGAAATATTGAACTGTAGTCAGATGACATTTATATCCAAGTGTGCAGATGATAACAAATAGCTAACCCCTTGCAGTCCATAGTGCCCGATAAAGACCTGCTAGGGCTGGTGTTATTTGGCCACAACATGCTATTATAATTGTGTCATTAAAAGTCATGTTAGCTAAATTTTTTGTCACATTTTATAGACTTTTTTTTTTTTTTTAAGGTAACTTACTTTTGTTGTTCTAAGAGTGTGTTATCACCGTGTCAAAGGTCAGGCTTTGCATGTAGCCCACAAGCTTACCAAAGACATGCTGTTCACAGGCATTATCTGAAATGGCATGTGTGGTACTAAGTGTAACAGAAAGTGGCTTGTGAGTGTTTTGTAGACTCATTTATCAACATCAACATAACCAAGGCAGCTTAATGTAAAGTAAGATACATTGCAATTGTTTTGCTTATTTGGAATTATCAGTAAAATTCAGGTTGAATTGGCACGTGCAGAAAAGCCATACAGTTAGAGGGCTTTATAGTAGAGTTCAAACTCGACATCCTTAAAGGGGCTTTACAACTGTCACATTCTGAGTACCTGAAATAGAATATTACTACCTAGTACTAGTAGTAGGCGCATCGTAAAAATAACGAATATTCAATTTCCTGGTCGACACCATAGCTTCCACTCCACAAGCTTCACATACATTACTATATATAGGTCCGCGTGAGAATAAGTCAACCTTCTTGTTCTATTTTGACCCTCTAGCATGAGGGAAAATGCTATTGCAGGTACCGAGAATTCAAAGTCGTGAGTAAAAATGGTGTACTTCCTCAGTATTATAACTGTTTGTCACATGATATACTGATCATTTGTCTCAATGTTCCTTTGTTAGTAGTTGATGTGTTTAATGAATATTATACAAACTACTATGACGCAGGTGAATATTGAATGCAAGTTTCAAAGTATTTGTTGGCTAAAATTACAAATGTACATGTACACAACAAAGGATTATGTTCTAAAGATGATACTATTGAAGTTTTTGTAGGGTATATATATGTGTGACAGTTATGAGTATCTGCCTTTCTCATTGTTACTGTGTGGTTTGACTTTCTTCTCATTATGCTATCTTAACAGACAGGGTCATCAAATTTACTGCATTGACCTATGACAATATACCATTTTCCAGTTAGCAAAGAAATGATAGATTTCATGGTTTGGGCCACTAGGGGTGCTGTTTGCAAACCTCTTTGGGGTGCTGGAAATGAATGCCAGAATAGTTGAGTATTAAAATTTGTCATGTTCTCGATGTACTGTTTTAGTAACAGCTACCAGTAATGAAAACATTCTTAATTACTATGTAATGCTCTGTTAAGAACACACGAGTGCTTTGATACACACATTTTGTTCATGGCTTTTATCTATTGCTAGCCAATCAGTTGCCATGATCAAATTTAGCCCTCACTTTGCCAAACCTTGTACACTCTCTTGCGATCGTTACATGTGGAGTGGTTTAAATTTGGTAACTGAAATATGGGGTATTGTCACACTATCACATAAAAGGACTAGCAACTCCTGATATATGAAAATGAAATTTGCAAATTTTAGCAGACATTTAGATCATCAAGTCACTTTTCTGTTGATAGGTAGTATTTGTTCAAACAAGGTTACATAGACACTGTGAAATAAATAAATTGTCAGAAATATGTTGAAATTGCATTCTGTGTTATCGAAGAATATAATATGTGCTTATTGATATAAATGAAAATAATCAATTGTCAACAAAATAAAATAAAAGTCACATATTCCCAATGCTGAATACTAATTGGATGAACTTTTTATCAAATTCAAGTGTCTTGATGAACCTCCATGCTATGAGCTTTGTGTAAACAAACTATTTAATAATGTAAGTAATTCCTAGTAAGTACTAGGAAATAATGAGTATAATTTTTGACATTCAACATAATTTTTCATGTTGCCTCCAGTAGGCTGCATCATGTTGAAATTAAATATTCCATGGTACAAGCCTTTCAACTTATCCATAAATATTTTGTGGCAAATTTCAGGATTTGCATTGTGCAACATTGTCTTCACACTGAAACTAGAATTGTCTTTTTTGTGATAAAAGTAGAATTATGAAAAAAGTGTCCTCCTGTGTATAGTCTTTGAACTGAAATCTAGATGTTTCTATCAATGGAGACATGAAAATGATAGTAAGAAGAAATGCTGATATAGAGAGACAAAACAAATTGGATTTAAATATCCATGACCTTTCACCCTAAGCTTGTTGTGTGTTATTTAAACACTTCCTGTAATTTTGAAGAGTAGGTCAAACTTGTCATCAACAGACATATACACCCTGTCCCTTTTTGAATCCATTCAAACCCAATTCATGAATCGATTCAGTGAATTCAGATTGAAACTGGTTTCTGTCCCCACGAGAATACTGAGCAGTGGATTTGAGTTGATTCACTTTTGCTTTTGTGTCAAACTGATCTACATCAAACTGGTTCAAGAGGTGGTTTCAAACATTTAAATAAATTGGATTTAGTGCATATGGGGGAAAGGAGAACCGACTTTGATTCAATTTCAAACCTATTCCAAATAGCAAGTCAGGACAGGACTACAGTCTGTAAGGTACATGTCAGGGCACCCTCTCACATCTGCCAACTCCTTTCACAAGAGCAAGGTCGTCGAGGGCAGAGTGATGCAACATATCTTACACCCTACAACAGACAATGACATCAGACTGAAGAAACTAGCACTGCAAATATGCAACAAACATCACTTCTGGTAATATCATATTAGATATAGTTATACTTCGTTATGTTATTCCCCATTGATTTGTATTTGTTGACATGGAAGTGTACTGTTAGACACCCTTTGCAGTACATATAATTCATTATATATTCTTTGCTAGGTATTCATTGTTATTGTGTAAATATACTTCACAGTTGTCAAACTTGTTCCATTTTCACATTTATTTATGATGTGTCTGAGTAAGTGTTTGTCCATGTTTTTTTTTCAACAAACAATCTGATTATGCCAAAACTAAGATATTGTACTAGAGAGGGACAAGAGATGAGCTGTAAGTGTCTCAGCTTGTTAATGCAGATAACATGCATACCGTGCTTTCAATGTCAATACCACATATTTTTACAAGTCTTATTAATTGTGACCTGGGCAGTTAAAACAAGTTATGACTTGGGAAGTATGTCACACAGTAAACAAGATCTCATGGGCAGAATGTAGCTCATTAGAAATGTTACGATCTGCTGGGCAGTATGAAGCACTGGTAAAGAATCAAGACAGTTCTGTAATCTATATACACTTTACAAATGTAAATCCTTCAAGACAAATTGTAGAAGGAATTTGTAGTTGTATTTAGTTGCTTCTTATGGAAAATATAAAACAATCATGCATGTGAGTAAGCCATTCCTTCATTATCCTTAGTTTACATCATGTATGGTCCTTTCTTGCAAACCAGAAATGATATTTCTTCAGCGACACTGCAAAATAACAAGTCTTAATCGGTACCATGAAAGAGATTGGTTTATGACGATGTTGTGGTCCTTTTTCCTGCAATTGACATGCTAGTAGAGTTTGATTTTTAGCTTCATGTTTGATACAGTATATCATCAAATGGAGGCAAAACATTTCTGAGGCGTGCCCTACGTTAATACAAAGCATTGTAGATTATTGATATCATATTGTACCCAAGGAGTAAACCCCGTTTGGAGTGCATGTGTGTAATAGAGCATTGCTCACAAAATATCCAACTCTTGTAAATACTATCAAACGTAATCTGTGCCATTTGACTACCCTCCTGAGAATGACTAATTGCAAGTTCTTTATGTGTAGTAACTTTGTACTATGTGATTTACCAGACTAATGGCTGTTTTTATCATATCATATTTGATTCACTAGGAAAGTTACTAATTATGCAAAAGTACAAAAAATAATATAGTTCCTATTCATATTTCATTTTCTGTTAGAGTCAGCTGATCAGTGTAGAATCCAATCACCTGTCATCATTTATTTCGGTGTATCAAAATTTAAAATTTAGAATTTTGTTTTTCACCATTTTGTCTACAGGATTCTATACAAACGTATGTCTTTACCACTTCAATGACTACAGACTTCTGCATACTTTTCATATGTTCTGTTTAATCTGTTATCAGTTTTGTGTGATTTTTGTGGTATAACCACAAAATGTGAACAGTATTCTGTAGGTCTGTAGAAAACAGATTGTTTTGTAAATTTTGCCATATTTAGGGTTGTTGTCTTTAATAGTTTATTTAAGGTATGTCATCATTAATGCCCTCCTTGGATTACTCAAGGCTGTACTTCAAAGGTTGTAACAACAAAGGTGTATATTATGTGAAGGAATCTTCGCAGAAAACATGATATTTGTAACTTAGTGCCATATCTTGATTGAATGTTATAGTGTATCTAATCTTTGTCATCATGCCCTCTTTGATTGCTCTGCATACTAATTACCTGTAGTATTAGTTACTTGTGTATAATAGTAATGATGGAATGAACTTTCTCCCGCTTAAATTACACTGACAAATATTTCACTTTTTCCAAAACTTTTCACATAATCATGACTTTATTTTGGTGTGTAACCGTAGCAATGATGTAGATCAGTGATTTGATTCCTAAATTTGACATGTAAAAAAAAAGAAGAGAGATCTTACAATGTAATTGTCCAGTTTTGTAAAGAAGCGGTGAAATCTGTCTCCTTAGTACAATGTTTATCATGCAACCTACAATGTCTGTGAGTGTTGTCTGGTTTTTTTTCTGTTCAAAGTGTAGTGCTACACAAAGTGAACATCATTCTGATGGGCTTACAACTAATATACATCAGTCAGTAGGCTATGTTGACCAATTGGATAGTAATCATTGCAAAGTTTTCCATTTTTAGAAGTAGATACATATTAAGAGAGTGGCCTCATGCATGTCAGTTGCATTCACCCACCAATTAGTGCCAGTTATTGTCCAATGACATGCCAAGAGTTGAAAACCTTGTTTTCAGGATAATTTAATATTTAAATCATCACAAATATCCATTGTAGCCAAGATTAATTTCAGGACTTGTCAGTTTTTTTCATTTCTTTGTAAACTTACAAAGTATTTGTTTGTAAGGAAGTTTTTCAAGACCGTCTCCTGTGTAAAAATAAAAAAAAATGACAATTTGAAATAAAAAATTCTTCCACATTATTGTCTGTGTACATGTGGCTTTATTACTGAACGTACTTTCAAAGTGTTATCTTACTTTGAATAAATTAACCAGGTCTGTATAAGAAGGATGATGCTCAACTTTACCCTTCCAAGAACTGTACATGTACTCTCTATTCCCCGTGTTTAAAGACACTGGGGCACCACTGCATGCTCAGTGGCAACTGTCTCTACAAATTTTCTCGTCTCGGTTACCCAGATTCTCACCGCTGGGGGCTCTACTATGAGACCACCCAGATGACAGTCTGGAGAAACGTAGTCCCAAGTTCCCCGCACTGGATCTCTCTTGCATTCTTAAGAATACTATACGTCAAACATTGCACACTGAAAGGTTCTTCGCGACAGGTTTGCACGACTCGGGTAACTTATACATCTTAGTTATGACGAGCGGGTCTCATAAGTCCATTCTCCATGACTTTAAAAAAATGTACTGTGTGACTCCAGTTGCAGGCGACTTTGGATAACTTCTTCCCAGACTCTTGTCTGTGTTGTTTCTTAGTAGAACCCCCAGTGTTGAGACTCTGGGTAACCCAAACCAATAGACCAAAACTCAGATTATTATACTCATTTTGATAGATAAACTCCACACTTAACAATCAATACATTCTGCATAGTCTGTACAAAAATGGTATGTACAAACATTAGCAGATATGGTGTTCATATTAAAGGACTGCCTGGAAATAAAAGTAATTTTCTTTCTTTTTTAAAATACGAAATGAGAAAAAGAGACAACTTATACTTAGTACAACGATATGGCAAGCCGTTCAGGCCAAAAGTATTATTCTTATTTTAGCTATAGTATTTTATATTATATAAGTGCCATTATTGTCCAAATTGACTTACCAGAGTTGAAAACCTTGAATACATAAAATGACACCCCTACTGGCAGATGATAGACCTTTCTCTGTTCTAATTGTTCTTCGTCCAGGGTCAGATGCCCCAGGTTAATGTTCAGAGTCTTTTTACTGGCCTGATGGAAAAATTCATTACACCCCCAACCCCTCTGAGAATTTCACCTGGCCCTAACATCTGCCATTTTCCCTCTGTTGACAGGGGGGAGAATAAGACCAATATTATATTGAACGTTTATCGCATTGAGTTGAATGGTTGGATGAAGAAGAATTAGAACAGAGAAAGGGCTATCACCTGCCAGTAGGAGTGCCATTGTATGCATTCGTTAGTGTTTGTATTTGTCCATGCAAGTGCACAGTACGGCGACCAATTGCAACGATGTTAGGCTACCGGAAGTCAGTCCTTTGAGTTACTCCACTACACTCCTGTGTGCCATGGAAAACAAGTGGTCCGAAGAAAAACGTTGTGGGGGGGGGGGGGGGGGGGGCACGATCCAAAATTAATTATCTTCGGAAAAAATTGCCAAAAACTTTATTTAAACAAGAAAATTTAAAAAGAAAAGTATTTTGACTTTCAAATATACATCATCCTTAAAAAATTCTGAATCAAAATAAAGTCTGTAAAACAGCAATAATCTGACAAATGAGGGACAATAAAGTACAGTTCTGGTAGTAGTGGGCATGAGCAATGCGTGCGTATGTCCACGCATTCACTGTGCAATATCTTACCCACAACTCTCTCTTATTTGGAAGTTCCTTATTTTATAACTTCTTCAATAACCCATATTTGTCAACATTGTAAGCATAGTAATTACGTTTAATTAATATGTAACAAAAGTACGTTTGGGAATCAAAAATACAGTTCGAAATTTTGCATAAAATGTGCTAACAAGTAAATGAAACGTACTGTGAATAAAACACTTTTAAATGTCAAAGTATCAATAACTTGGGTAGACAGTGTGTATGATGAGTTTTAGTATGTAAATTTCTTTTGTCATACCTATTCAAATAAATCTATATCTTTGGCAAACACATTAACAGGTGCATATATTTTCCTTAGGTTTGTTGAAAATATTTTGCATGTCTTTCAAGAAAATCTCCTTCTACAATAAACCATTTATACCAGAACCAATGGAAATATATATTCAGAAACTCATCAGTGTCAATTCTATATTTTGAAAATGGCAAAAATATTTTTACAAAATCCTGTACACAGGTGAGAGTTGTCTGACTTCAAGGAGTTGATGTCCAACAGTACAAATCAGAGAGAGTTGTGGGTAAAATCTTGTCACTGTTGGGATGAGATATGTGGTTTGGTAAATGATGTCACACTGGTCATTTATGACATTGATGCATACTTTTCATCATCATTACAACCTTGGCCTACGCCCGTCGTTCTTACAGGATTGTGACCTCAGTAGTTGATTTATCATGGTTGAAACACTACTATCTGTTCTGTAATCTCTTTAGAGAAAACGACGTTGAACCGTCTCCAATTTGCAGATGTCACTGGCTGTATTTAGTCCAAAATAATACTCAAATACTCTATAATAGGGCGCACAAGAACTTTATAGTGTAGCGGGGGGGGGGGGGGGGCTGGTTGATGTTGTGTTGGAAGAAGGCTCTGGTTGCGTTTGCTTTATTTTTTATTTGGTTTAAATGTTAATTCCACCTCGGATTTATGGACATGGATACAATACTGTATGATACTAACTTCTGAATAGGTTTCTTCTTATTGAATATTGTTGACATGGAGAACATATAATAACAAAAACAGCAGCTGACCTCGGAAACTTCCCTGTGAAACACCTGACTGAACGGGTGCCATCTTTGAGGTAGTTCTATCAAGTAAAACCCGCTGGGAACAGTTGGTAAGGAAGTCACTAACCCACTTGCAGGTGTTATCCCTTATACCATAGAATTCAAATTTGTGAATTAATCAGAAACGAGGCACCTTGTCAAAAGCCATTGAGAAGTCGAATAGTATGCTGTCGATTTGGCCTTTGCAATCCAAGTAGCTGCTGGCGAGATCTTGGATGGTGAACAGCAATTGTACTCCCATGATCGTCTTTTACAGAGTACTGAGGTGAGAGAAATTGGCCTATTATTTGCTGGTTTAAATTTCTCCCCTTTTTTAAAGATGGGGACAACGTTGGCTTCCGTTCACTTGCCAGGTAAGGGAGCCTTCAGTATTTAAAGGGAGAGGGCCGGAGGAAATCACATATCGTCTGTTAAGAAAAACATGACCTTCCCCCATTCTCCATTTGTAAAAAGTGACCCTCCCCTTTGTCCCATTTTGTAAAACATGACCCTACCCATGACAATTGCATATACTGAACATTAATCAGTATTCCCATTATATGTATACATACAATGATTTTGAATCTGTATTCGAAAGCAATATTTGAACATATAAGTGACAAACAGTAAAAAAAACCTGGCTAGTGACCTTTCTCATATAATCATACACAATCTAGTTAGTATTTAAAACGTGCCCACCATGTTGTGCATACTCTGCCTAATCTGGTCACTTGTAAAACTTCCCTGATATCATTGTCATCATCATCATCATCACCTTCACCTTCAGTATTGCCATTATCAGTGTCACTCTAATCTGACTCACTGGTACTACTTGAGTCAGTGCATGTATCACTGTCTGTGTTCTCTATGCCATTCAAAACTAAATCATCATCATCATCATCACCGCTACATCACCATCATATTTCAACAACATTCAGTGTGAGTGATTATAAAAGTGAGATGGTACACTCAACAAAATGCATCATTTTTATTAAACAATTCTCTTACAGTATATGTATTTTTTCTTCCGTAAGGAAGAGATGTATTAGTGAGTGAAAGTCTGTGTGTGTGTGTGTGTGTGTGTGTGTGTGTGTTTGTCTGTGTCATTGTTTTCTCCAAAACGGCTTGCTCAATTCGAATGAAATTTGGCACAACTGTTCTGTTGAGTAATGGCAAGAACTGATTAAGTTTTGGTAAAAATGTTAATGAGCAATTTTAATTAATTGATCGATCATCTGGTCGCATACGCGCTTCGTTTCGAAAGTGTGCCACCAATGTCGATGTAAGGTAAACCAGGAAGCTATGGAGTGGATACACGCTGTCGTTCTACACTGAGAAAGACTCTGTTTTCAGGGGTTTCAAGTGTTTGTGTTGATATTTTTGTTGAATCTGATGAAGATTATTACATCAAAGCAAGGACTGGTGAGCACTGAAAATATACATCATCTGTAAGCTTTATTGCAAAAATATAGTCACGATTGGCTACTCACTTCACACCTGTCACACATGTATACGATTTGAATGTATACACTTTACCCAGGGACGAAGTAGGGCAATAATACCTTATCACTTCACTGTATTAAAGTTGTTCAACTGTTACAATGCATACCATGAAGTGTGTAAACTTTCTGATACGTACTAGTAATGTTATGTGGGTTTCAATTTCGTTTATTATTTTCCGTGGAAAGGGGTGTACATGTCCCAGGTATGTAGGGATCATGGAAGCCGAGTGCAGTCGAGGATGGCACGCTTTCCTGGCTTTTGAACAACGTCTTTAACAACTAACTTTCTCTGGGACTTGGAAAAAATCACAGATGTAGAGCTAAATTTCTTGCATAAATCATGAAATTGCAAGACTACCCTTATATTCTCACTTTTCAGGAACATTACAAAATAGTACACTTCAAGAAATGCATCAACTGCACAACTGTATTGTGTATGCATCCCACTCGCAAAATTACATTCATTCCTAAAGTGGAGAATTCTACAATATCCATTATATTACTGTATACAGATCATTTTATGAACTCTCACATCGCTATGGCCACATCAATTGATCTTCAAGTTTCTGTGCAAATAAATATTTTATGGGTTTTTAAAAAAAGTAAACAGTAGTGTTGAACTAGTAAACGTGAAAGTATCAACCCAATGTGAAAACAATAAAAGAAGTGAGCAGGTACTTTTAAAGTGGCCATATGGATGAGGATTTGGTCTTCACTTTAGATATGTAAGTCATCAAATAATTTTTATCATGGCGACCTTCTTGAAAAAATAACATGAAACAACAAAGAACAAGTCTGTGTCTGTAACTAAATACATTGCAAAAAGCTAAAACAAATTATAAAAAGTTGTTATTGTATGTATGATAACAAACATTTCATGCGTTTAGTAATATGTTGTTTCACATTGAATAGGAAGCCATGGATTTTTAATTTATAATGGCATTATAAATTAAAAATCCAAAATAAATACCCAATCCTCATCGATATGGCCACTTTAATAGTTAAACATCATTTACAAATGTGTAAATCTTCATATGTATGTTATTGCAAACTCGTATTTACTCATTCACCTCATTGTTACTAAGAATATCGTTGAGACATATTTGTTAAAACTATACTATATGTAACATTAAACATAACAACATGAAAATATACCTTGGAAGTGTAGAGCTGAAGTTTTTACCAATTCACCAGTGGTAAATTGCAAAAACAATTAGCAAACAATAATTGTTAACTCTTCATTCTCATTTTACAAAATGTATCAATGAATAGTCACATTGGAAGGGAGAAAACAAGAAATTCTAATCATGATCATCGATGAAGCATTTTCCGGGGATATACGACAAACTTCCGGTAGAGACATCCCACGTAGTATTTTTATTATACAGTAACGAATACAGCACTCCGACAATTTTACGCTGCTTAAGGCCTTTGAAATAAGAAACTTTGACTCAAATATATACACGCTAGCTAAATTCACACAAATTTGGGAGACATGACCAGAAAAGCATGACATGGTCGATCGAGGCGCAAGGCTGAGTAGAGGTACAGGTTCATGGTAGACAGTAGAGAATTTACAAGTCATCTCTCGCAAAAAAACAAATATCAAACACCAGGCTGAAAGGAAAGTTTGATTTCATATTTGTCTTCCATTGATATTTTCTATTAAACTTATGACTGCATTCCTATTTTAACAATGCATGTGCACAGAATGGTTTACAAGCTGCGGCCAAGTCATGTTCACATGTTGTTTGTTTACATTCTTTATGGACGACCCACATTTCAAAATTCCATCACTTCAGAAACACATATTAGTTTCCCACAACGAAAAACGCTATCAACAAAATGAAATCTTCACTGGAAGAAAATAAATGTTTAGTGACACTTACCGAGCTCTTGCACAGTCTCTGTTAATTTTCTTGTATAAACTGGGTTAACAGCCAGATTGTAGCATTTATATCCATATATCCTATTGTCTTTGAAGGCAGCGACCTTAGCTTTTGCCCAACGACATTCGTGGTGAACTGCCTCCACCTCTTCTCCAACTTGAAATACAACTGGTGTGGCCACAGCGATGTTGGTTCAGAGTAGGTGAAAACTAGCAGTCCATTTCAGACAGACTCAGTGTGCTCTGAACAATTTTAAATTCCATGCGCACTCGTCAACTTGGTCTAAGTACAGTACAGGTTATGTGTTTAGATTAATGCGTGCAAGGGTTTTCATGATGTACGATCGATATTTGGGTACGTGACATAACCATAGTTAATGAGAAGATCGTCAATTCCTGAAAAAAAAACGATTGTAACACACACATATCTTGATTTTTGATATTTATTTCCATTCAGTTTGTGAGTTATCACGACAAATAATCCCGCACATGAATACCGTGTAAGGCATGTAAAGGCCACAATTATTCTATGTGAGGAGTTCGTGGAGTTGCTGGGTGACGTTTAAACCTATACGTCAACACATTAATCTGTAAGCTGTGATTACAGCGTGTACATTGGTAACATTTATGGTCAATTTACTAGCCCCACCAAACCCAAATAACAGGCCATAAGTCGTGTTGTTCTTTATCATACTGGTTATCTCATGGTAAAAAGAATGTTTTGTCACAGAAATTTTGAATTTTTGCTTTGATATTTCTAATTTGACCCCCCCCCCTTCCAATATAATGTCTTGCCATATGAAAGAAAAGTTTTATCCTTGAAATTAAATATTTTGCTCTAAAAAATCAATTATTTATTTCACAAATGTATTGTTCCTGTGTCACTTGTGGGCCACCGTACTTGTACGCTAGCTTAACTTTGGATAAAAGTGTGACCAGTTAAAAATTGTAACTTTTTGCAGTGTGTAGCGAAATACATTCCATTAGTCGAATCAGTAGATTTACACTACTTCGCAATGTGTTGATATGGCAATTAGCCTATGAGTTTGTTCTCGGATTAATAAGCTATAGCTACTACTGAATGCAAAGCTGGTAAACTCTTATACGACAGTGATAACGGAAGGAATTTGAAAAATACAGTGCGAGGAATCAATATTTAAAACTTTATTTGAAATATAGAGAAAATCATATTATAAATCCGGAAAATCTTGAGAACAAAATTGATTATATTCATCCTTTTCCCTGTGGTTCAGACGTATTGTGTGAATTCATCATAGCAGAACGTTTTGTTGGCTAAGTATCCCTCTTGAAAACCTTGTACTAGTTTTGCCTTTATTTCTGATTTTCTTTTGATTGGGTTCAATACCACAGTGACTCGTAGGGGTTTCACCATCTTCTTTCAAAAGCACGATCGCTACCTGTGCTCACATTTATAGTGTTGTGTCGTTTTCAGTTGATGTACATGTACATGTATCAAAATGAAAACAATCGACTTTCGGTACCACGGTCACGGACAGCAAAGCGTACAACCGGCCTACGCATTGTTTAAAAAAATTACAATCATACTGAAGATATTTTAAAACACCAATTTCAAAGCATTTTATATGTTTTCTGTGATTTCACTTTGATCATGGCCACACCCGTGTGGAACTCAGGAAAATTGATCACATGACGGGAAAGCCCTTGTAAAAAGTTGGACCTCACTTCCTCACATTGTTATCAAGAGATTAATCAAATTCAAATATTTGAAGGGATTAAACACTACTGATAAGGAACTCTTATGTAATAATGTCAACAGATGCTTGTCTACTGGTACTACTTTTGAACGTTGCTGGAGGTGGATGTGTAGTTGTTAAAACTAAAACCTGAGATTGAAAACAGCTGGTTAAAGTAATAGATGTATAGTAAACTTTCTTGACTGGTAGTGAATGGAATGTGATGGCCACCTTGAAATTTACTTTAATTCATTACCGTTTTTCAATGACATATTATAGTGGGAACTCTGTATCAAAAGAACTGTGTCAAATACTGACTAATACTGAAAGAGCTGGGTCAGAGATCTATACGGTCTTGGTTTTTTATTCAACCACAAAACATGTTTTTATTTATTTTTATTTATGTATCTCTTTTAAGTAAAAGAACAGGATCAATCACATTCATCATTGTACAAACACACTCTTGGCTATCATCATCATCATCATCATCATCATCATCATCATCATCATCATCATCACCATCATCATCATCATCATCATCATCATCATCCTTTGTTTCATCCCAAATCTCAAACACACCAACAGTATAATCGAACCAAGTAATTCATATTACAAATGACATCTTTATTTAAGCACTTTTTCATGAAATAACTAAATTAAATACAAAATAAAACTTGGCAAGAAAGTTGTCAGTACTGAAAAGGTAAAATAAACCACACTTTGGAGTGTAAATATAGAAAATATATAGGTAGATTAATGTACAATGACTCTCACATATGAGAATCATTGTACATCATGACATATCCTGCAATTCCACCTTTCCCAAATATTTTCTACATTCACAATCATACATGTAAAGTAAATATCATAGGACCCCTACAACATTGCTCATTTTACAGTTTATGATCACTGTACCAACAGTGACATTAGACAAAATTGTACTTTATAATAAAATAAAAGAAATTGTACACAAAATGAATCAATGCTATTTGAAAAAACAAAACACACCAGAGAACTGTTACCGTGCCTAAATAAATGAGTTATTCATTCCGGAAGTGGCATACATATTGTTCATACATGGGGGATTCAACTGTGTTACACTCTGCTATCGCTATCATGGTGTTTTCCCTTAATTTCTTGGCGACTATACTTCTAGCTTTCTCTTCTTTCCACAAATCTTTATGATGTGTTTTTGTCTTCAAAGCTAAGACTTTTCCATGATTGAAACAATTCCTTGAAAATTCTATGGGAATCTTTGAAAGACAGTTTACCTTTATGGGTTTGCATTATTTCATTTCTGTTCTTTTCCTCATGGCATAAAACTGAGCTTGGTTTCGAGGAACTCGTGGAATATGCACAACTGTAGAGATATTTTCTCGTTGTTTACACTTCTTGCTTTTATTAGTTATCATTTTTTAACTAACCTAAAATGTTGATCATGAAGCGACACTGGAGCAGGAGTTATCTTTGTGAACCCACTGAAATTGATCAAATAGTCATTGAATGCCAATTTCTGACCTGCACGAACCTTGTGTTGACTATGTATTGGTGTCTTGATCGCAGCATAAACAGGTTTGTTTTTCTTTAACGCCTGTTTATGAAACAGAACTGTGTATTCTTTAGTCGATTTTCCCTTCGAGTTTCCACAGGGCAGTTTTTTTTTGACAATACCTCCATTTCTTGAATGTTTGCTGTGTGTAACTCACATTATATAAACGAGGAATAGAGCCAACAAGCACAAATGTCATACGTTTAAAAATCTTTGTGCTGTCACTCTTGACTGACACAGGCTGTATGAGAGTAGATAAACCATGGGACATTAGTTTCCTAACTTTGAAACCCCTGAAATACTTTTGTATAGCACAAGCAACAGCATGTTGGCGGCAATATATCACAAAGGAGTCCCATGCCTGCTTGTTTGCACCATTCATGATATTGTACATGTATTTTTTCCACAAATGGAAAAATGTGGATAAAATAGGATCCTGGCGAACCTGGCATGTTGGTAGTTGGCATGTTCACCTCCTTGTGACTGAAATCTGGCCAATGGAAATGGCAACAATTCCGTCAATTTCGGAACTACATGTACATCAATAAATTTCATCATATATGGGGTCAGATCTGTATATCCATAACGAAAAACAAATAATTGATAGAATGTTTCGGCCAAAACTAGATACCTTTTTTTATCTATATCACTATAGCCAAATTTGTAATCGAGGCCTTTTTGAACCCTTGGGTCTCCCGTCAATCAATAATGGTTTAGGTTCTGTACTGACTATTTGGTGCATTTCATTAAAACTGTTCCAGATCATTTTTACCAATTCAAATTCTGAAATTTCATCACCAAGACCAATATAGTCTTTAACATGAGTTGACACTTTAAGTGCTAAGACCTTATTCCTATCAAGGACACCATTAAGTGGATGTGGATATAAGGATTCTTGCATGGGAGGAGGGGGACTTAATATCACTTTTGCATGATCGGAATTTAGGGTGATTGGTTCTAATTCACCTTTACCATTGAACACTAATCTAAAATTCCCATGGCTAACACATCTTTTACTGATATTATGTTCTAAAGTTACAACTCTATCCTTTATAATTGACCTGTATTTAATCCATTTTGTTCAAATTTATTTGCATCAGACAAAGTTTCTCAGCACATCTAGCTAAGCCATGTAGGAGGCACATGACTGTCCCTGATATTGGTATATCTGGAAGAAGTGATGAAGGATGTTTTCTATTTACGGATTGAACAAGTTTTGTTCTCAAACCTGTGGTGTTGGACAGGTCAACTTTCTTGATTCTTTATTACATTCTATATGGATATTCCAACCTGTATCAGTAGTTGGCCCTAATCCGCTATCACTGAGAACAGCTTCTAAAAATATCTCGTCCCCGGCTAAATATGCATAATTGCCTCTACCATTGACCATTTTAATGAAACTGTTAAGTGGGACAGTACCATTTATATTTCTTCTAAATTATCTCTGGAATCACTCTCATAGAAAATATAAAGGGGCCAAACACCATCAGTGCTTTGATAACTAACATTATTCAAAATGAGAGCATCATTGATGCAGTTTATAGCTAGATAAGTACTCATACGCCCCCAATTTCTCTGCCGTCTCCATAGACCTTCCAGCGGAGTTGTTGACCTTCTTCAAAAAAATTGTATTTAAACATTAAAACCTCAACTAATCGAACGGGATCGACACACCAGCCAGTAGATGTTCTTTTTGGCAAAAGAACAGCATTGAAATCACTTCTACACTTCTTTTTGAACTTCCTAATTTTTAAAGAACTTGGAATGGCTTGAGGCAACAATTTCCTAAGGTGATCTGTCAATCTTTACCCTGACCTGTTCTCTTCCAAAATACACAGTAAGTTTGTGACAAAGTGCACAAACTAGATGAATCAACAGTGGAGACCAATTTCATCATGTCATGCTTACTAAAAAGAACCTGAGAAAATATGCCCCTCCTTTGTTAATTTCCTTGGGCCTACAGAGCTGTTTTTGGTCAATAATGCCACTGTTTCGATCAGCTGACTTTTACTCCCTGCAAGATGGTCTTTTAAAAACTGAACTTAAATTTTTGAAAGCTCATCTGCTTCTTTTGAGAATCTGTTTTGTGAATAATTCAGTTTGCGCTTTAATCTACGTTATTTTTTGGGCGAGCACATTTTTGTGGTGGAAGTTATGGTTATAGCTGAAGTTACTTCAATACCTTTCCTTTTAGGAGTTGCAAGGTGGCCTCTATTGGCAATGTTTGGCAAAAGCTCCATCTCAAGAACAAGAAGCAAATTCTCTAGAAATTTAACCTTTTTAATTGAATCACCCCCCTTAAATTTTCGCAAAACAAACTCTAATGCAAGTATCCTAATGTACTGTTTGGAGTTGTGCTCAATGAAATTACCACCAGTGAACTGACTTTGAAACAAAAGCCTCTTGATGTATCTACAACCTTCTTTTTTGACATGTTTTCCAAGATCTGCTGAATCAAATGCAACTCTGGCATCCAAAAACATTTCATTATCACTACACATATCATCTATTTCATTGCCACCTATATCGATGAGGAGGATGTCGATAGGAGTTTCTTTATCTTTACAGCTTTCAGTTTTCTCAAGATCTAACAAGAGATTCTTCTTTTTTTGGCTATTTCCAGCTTTTGAATGACTCAGTATTGCTTTAAGTGCAAATTTTTCAACATACCCATTGACAAATGACAGAGAAGGGTCAATGCTCAGCTTTTCAAGAGTCTTGTGTATTCGCACATATCCATGGGATTTTATATGTCTTTGTAATCCAGCACGTGTAAGCACAATTGAATCAATGAACAATTTGTTGCCTACAGTAAAGCAATCAATAGATTTACTTAGCAGTCTTATTGAGGTACATTTGTGTGATCTTGACTTAAGAGAATCTGATCAATTTGTTGAGGATATAACACTACTAGGTATCACAGATGAGGAGGCTGTACCATATCAGACATTGTACTAGTTGAATTATCATCAGAATGTCCAATGTCAGTAGAAGGTTTCACATTGCTCTTTAAGGGAAACACTGATACTATTGGTTACAGTCTTCTTTATAACTCTGGCTGCTAAACTTGGTGTAGTCCTACTCACATCAACTGACACATTAGAATTTTGAGTACAACTCTTAGGTCTATTAACTATGGTTGGGATGGTCGGTACTACACTTTCACAAGAAAGCTTTATGCTATCACTGGCTGCTAAACTTCGCTTAGTACAACTTCCATCAACTGACACATTAGGATTTAGAGTTATAGGTATATCACTGGCTGCTAAACTTGGTTTAGTAGTACTTGCATGAACACCACTTGACTCACCAGGATTTTGAGTCTTGGGTCTATTAACTTAGGTTGAGATGGTTGGCACTAAAGTCTGACAGGCAGGCCTAGCAATATCAAGAGAAAACACTGCATTATGTACAATCGGACTATGCATTGTTTAAAAAAAATTACAATCATACTGAAGATATTTTAAAACACCAATTTCAAAGCATTTTATATGTTTTATGTGATTTCACTTTGATCATGGCCATACCCGTGTGGAACTCAGGAAAATTGATCAGGAGCCAGTAACATTTACTGGTTTTATCCATGGAATACTTTTCCCTCAGTGTTAGGATGACGTGATGCCATAAGTTCTCAAAGTGAACATTGGTGTGCGGTATTTAAGGTCAAAATGGCGACATACGTGATCTTTTTATTTCAAAAGCTAAGACCGATTTTTAAGCGATACCAAAGATAATTGAATTCAGACAATGTATAAATAACTTATCACGCGTTTATTTTATCAATAGAAATTGCAATGTCATTTGATGTTATTTGAATATAACATTTCAAGGATATTGCCATATTACCAAAATGATTGATAAATGCAAATTCATGTTCACTGTGTTTCATCAATGTATGCATAAAACATATGAAAATGAATCTTGACTTCTTAAGAAAATGATTATTTATGCAAAGGAGAAAAGATAAGTCCTCCCCCTCACTGAACATCTGTGTGACTAACAAACAGAATAAAGTCTCCATGTCAATGATTCCAGAGTTGTTACAACTTTGCTTGGTACTTGTTTTTTTTTGTACCTGTACCCAAGATGTTATAAAATACAATGTGTCCGCAATATGCAAGAACTAACTTGATCTTGATAATTGACCATGAAGATCAAGGTCAAGGTCTAAGATCAATGTCTTAAAAAAGAACTTGCACCTGAAAATATAGTGGTATCCTCGCTTAAATGGAGTCTTTATGTTTTACAGTTTGTGAGTTAGGCAATAAAACAAGAATTTTAACTATAAGTATAGCCACCATTCGGCCAAATTTATATATGTTGCTAAATAAAGTGTCGTGCATATGTCTCATAGGATAATGTCACGTTTGTGCCTGGAATTGTAGATTACATAAACACACGAAGTGTGTGAAATGGAATCATAATACCATGAAATTAAGATATAACACTGTATTCTCCCAAATGACTATAGCACCCTCAACCGATCAAGCTATTCAAAGCAAACTTCCTACTGCACATTCTCAATACCATCCTTCTACAAAATGACTGCGCGAATTGTTTCATCAATGTACCATATCAATTATGGCTTTATTCAGCTTAAAAGATAGCAACACAACTGTCAAATATGTATTTTTTTTTAAGTCCTTTGTTCAATGACGTTCAACTTAACAATTGTCAATAACACGTGAACAATTAAAACAGAAAAATGTCAATATCAGTTCCTCCTACTGGAGTATTTCATATATCTGTTCATTATGTCTATAGGTTTCCATTGTAACATGGATGTAACACACTTGAAATTTTAACTACGGGTTGGAAATCATCAAAGTGAATTCATTGCAAAAGGCATTTGTTGGCATCCTTTACTATACCTGTAATGATATGAAGAAATATAGAATAGTTATTGTCAACCACACACCTTGGGATGGGAGGATGAGATATTGTTATATCTTAATTCGGTTTTATTTCATGGAATTATTATTCCATTTCACGCACTTCGTGTGTTTATGAAATCTACAATTCCATATAAATATATTATATTATATATATATTCTTTAAACATACATTCTGTAAGTTTAAAGCTTATTATGTTAGCAATATGGTATCTTGAAAAGACGACTTTTGAATTTCTTTGCAATAAAAGCGATGAAAAGTGTTTGTGTTTGACCAATTAGCCTGAGACAAAATATCCTTAACTGACACACCTTGATTGTGTGCTTTTGATGTGCTTGCAGAGCGTGTAGAGTGGGCTTTGAAAATGTACACATCAATCCCTGCCAAATTCATTAGGGTTTTTAACCATCTAGCAACTGAACATGAGACTACTGGTTTGTGGGGGTTCTTGTAACTAAGCAGTAATTGATCCCTACTAATACCATGTTTTTTCCCTCCAGACCTTTGACTTTGTCGGATAATTTTGCAAACAGTTTACAACACAGAGTGTTGGATTAGCTGTGAATGCATGGAATGTGATAGCACCCAAGGGATGTTTAGCATGCTGATTAGTAGTTTTACACTGTTTGGTTGATTTGGTTAACACTGAAAAACCGAAGGTTACTGTATCACCATAGTCTGCCATGTTAGAAATCTGTAATGCATGAATTTCAGACTGTCTACCAGCACTTGTCAAGGAAAGTAACATGGTTAATTTCAATGTCAGATTCTTTATATGATTGTCAGCATTATCACCAAGTTTAGAATATACTGCAGTACAGTGTCTACATTCCATGTGGTATTATACCATGGCTGTGGTGGTCTACAATTAAAAATTGCCTGAAGTAGTGTTTTGACTTTGGAATGTTGCCCCACCCTGTAATTATCTATGCGGGCGGGTGGGGTGAAACGCTGAGAGAGTTGATCTATATGTATTTATATTCATAGCCTTCACAGAATAGGTAGGCTAGAAAGTTTTTACATTTCCCAGAGTGGCCTGGAATTTATCAATTTCCTGTCTAAAACACCCGCTACTCCACTTTCGCCAAGTGGAGTCGTAAGAGGCTGATGTACCCTGTCTCCATGCATTTGACATAAGTGAGGCAGCGTTTTCTGAAATTCCATCAATGCGATGGCTTCTTTATTCTTTATTCCATCATTGTGTATAAATGTTGGAAAAGCATCTTGTGATCTTCCTGATATCTTAGTGAACAGTTGGTCTGAGCTGTATGTATGTATGTATGTATGTATGTATGTATGTATGTATATATGTATGTATGTATGTATGTATGTATGTATGTATGTATGTATATATATATATATACGCTCTGCCACTGCGGTATAGAGCACTGTCTTAGCAGATTGATACTCACCGAGTTATATATATATATATATATATATATATATATATATATATATATATATATATATATATATATATATATTATAATAATAATAATAACTTTATTCGTCATGTCGATCATGAAATTTTCGTTGACAGAAAATAGACAAACTACATA
This sequence comes from Glandiceps talaboti, assembly GCF_964340395.1. Lineage (NCBI taxonomy): Eukaryota > Metazoa > Hemichordata > Enteropneusta > Spengelidae > Glandiceps > Glandiceps talaboti. The sequence continues at coordinate 22,830,080 of NC_135553.1, forward strand.
TCCACACAGTTTACATTAACTTAAATACATAATCCATGAAAAGTAAAGTTAGGATTACAATACATATAAATACATACATACAGACAGTAGCGGTTACATGTTATTTATGAGATGAATAGATCTTGGAACAAAGCTATACTTAAATCTGTTTGTACGTGCACGTGGTACTCTGAGGCGACGACCACTTGGTAGATATTCATATTCTGTATGTAGTGGATGTGTTGAATCTTTGATAATTTTTGTAGCAGTCTTAAACGATTTGAGTTTATACAATGTAGAGTTATCAGATAGTTCGTAGAATTCATTACTAACTAATTTTCTGCATATGTTCCTAGGACGGTTAAGATCGTGTTTAAGATAGGTAGGCAGCATATCATAGAATGCAATGTTCGCATAACTGAGGACTGTATAAATAGTTGAATTGTAGAACAAAGAAATGACATTCGAGCTAACATTTAATTTCCTCATGGACCTTGCAAAATACAACCTTTTATATGCTTTTTTGAGCTGATTGTCCACATGTTGAGCAAAGGACAATTTATCATCAACCATACAGCCAAGATATCTATATACTGATGTTCTTTCGACTTGCATATTGTTAATTTCAACAGGTTGTTTTTCTGCTTTATTCCGTCGGAAGTCAAAAATTAATTCTTTTGTTTTTGGCACATTAAGATCAAGGTAGTTATCTTTACACCAGGTGTTGACAAACTCGATACACTCCACATACTCACTGTCATCATCATTTGATATAAATCCGACAACAGCTGTATCATCTGCATATTTCTCAATCATCGCGCTATTAGTGTCCCATGCCAAATCATTTGTGTAAAGTACAAAAAGAACTGGTGACAGCACACAGCCCTGTGGTGCACCTGTATTAACTGTTATTATGTCGGATACACCATACTTAGTGCGGACATATTGTGATCTTTCGGTGAGGTAATCTAAGATCCATAATTTCAAGTATGCCGGTACATTGAGTGCATTCAGTTTATTAAGCATTAGATGTGGCTGAATAGTGTTGAATGCTGAGGAATAATCGATAAATAGAACTCTAGCTGTATCCGATGACTTGGCGTCTAGATGCTTAGTAAGACGATGTATTAAAGTACAAATTGCGTCATCAGTTGAACGTCCAAGTATGTATGCGAATTGCAAAGGATCAAAATTATCCTTTACATGTGGCATTAATAATGCTAAACCAACTCGTTCAAGACATTTAGACAGAATAGATGTGAGGGTTACAGGTCTAAGGTCATTGATAACCTGTGGTAGATCTTTCTTTGGAACAGGTACTATCTCACCAATCTTCCAAGATGATGGATATGTGCATGTTGACAACGATAGCTCAAATATATAATGGATTATATAAAATAAACTATCCTTACACTGTTTTAAGAGATGTCCACTTAGTTTGTCTGGACCTGGTGCTTTGTTCACCTTAATTCCTTTGAGCACTTTACGAACATGTTCTTCGGGTAGCACGAAAGCCTCTTCATCTACAGTCCCTACTAATTGTTCCTTGATGTAGTTCTGCTCATTTCGAAAATCAGAATCACATTTTGCTTTCCAGATTATATCATTCAACAGGGTTTGTTTCTCGTGATAATTATCTTTACCATATGACTTATGTTTATCTATAATATATATATATATATATATATATATATATATATATATATATATATATATATATATATATATATATATATATATATATATATATATAACTCGGTGAGTGTCAATCTGCTAAGACAGTGCTCTATACCGCAGTGGCAGAGCGCAATAGTTTTGGTAGTACTGGAACTCTTTCTTGGTTGTAACTCAGAGTTTCACGCATTGCGCGATCATCAGACAACTGCTGGTTTCTACTCTCTGAGTGTGTGTTTATATAGAGTGCAGACAATAGAAATATCATCACTATTGTCTTTGTTGATGGGTTGGTATTGTGTGTGTTGAGGTGTTGGTTGTTATTGTGTGGACAAGTAGGTGTTGGCGGGTTGTTACATGTTGGGCTTTGATGTTCCGTTAGTTAATGGGTTTAGTTTAGGTGATAGATGCTCTATTGAAGTTGGACAAATAAAACTTATTCACGTGTCGGCATTTGGATATCAACTCAGTTCTTTTGTTTAGTGTGGAGTTTTTGTCTGCTTTAATGATGGTTAGTTTTTCGGTTAAACATAGGTTGCATCGTTTTGTTTTATTGATGTATGCTTGGGCTGTCTTGCTGATGGACCAGGATATGGAAAAGGGCTCGTTGTTTCTTTTCAGTTTCCAAATGTATTTTTGATAGTTCTGTGCTGTTTTCGTGTTTTTCATGTTTGAATGACTGTTTGTGGTTGGCGTATTTCTGTTTGAAGTTGTTCTCTGTTAGATCGATATATACTTTTGTTTGTTTTTTTTCCGTGGACGGTGGCTTGGTATACGATATTTTCCGTTTGGCATTCGCCGTTCAAAGGGCAGGTGTCTTTCTGTCTGCAATTGCATGGTTTTTGAGTGGGTTTGGTTTCGTTGTTGGAGATGGTGGCGTTGTGCGCTTTGATTATGGTAGCCATGTTTGGCATGCAGCTATAACTGACTTTGACATTGTTTCTGTTGAATATTTTGTGTAACTTGGAGTCTGCTAGGAAATGTTTTGCGATTAGGTTGAGGAATCGTTTGCCTACATTGGTGGCTACGTTTTTGCTGTATGGTCGGTTGAACCAGATGGTGTTTCTATTTCTGTTTTTCTTGTTTTTCTGTGGCGGGGCGACGTACGTGATGTTCTCTTTGTAGCCGCTGGTGTTTAGTGCATTTTGGTATAGTGGGGCTGCCTGGTTGAAGATGTGTTCGTCGGATGATATGTCGGAAATTCTACGGCCGATGGCTGACGATATATTCTTGATGATGCTGGGTGGGTGGTTAGACTGCGTGTGTATGTACATGGGGTTTTCGTTGGGTTTTCTGTATGCGTAATATTTACCGTTGTTGTGGTTGAGCGTTATGTCTAGAAAGTTGACGGTTTTCAGATTGGTGAGTATGGTTATTTTTAACCCCATGGCTTTGAAGGTTTTAGTTATGTCTTTTCTGATACACTTCCGGTGATGTTCTTGAAGGCGGCGAGTCCGTCGTCCCTATAGAGACCTATGTTTTCTTTACCGTATTTTTTGGCTAATTTGTGTAGCATGAATATTCCGACCAGTTCGCATATTTCGGCCCCGTCGTTGCTTCCCATTGTGACGTCAAATGACCCATTACCATTCTTTTTTATCCATGGTTTCGTTTTATCAAAGAGGAGAGATTTCCGTGCGTGCACGATAATTTGTTTGTCTTCATCTGATATGGTGGTGTATTGGCCGGCAAATTTGAGGGATTCTAATAACAATTTTTCGGTTATGGATGGGTAGAAGTCGCATATGTCGAAGCAGGCGAAAGTGTGTTTGTTTTGTCCTCTAAGTTCTTGAACCAATCGATGACTGACATAGAATTTTTCCATTGGTTGACGGCGACTATTGGTCTTATGTTTTGGAGGATGGTGTCAAGTATTTTTTTGCTAACAATGCCTATTTCGCTTTTTGCAGGGTTGATCAGTCTGCAAGGTAAACTGTGTTCGAAATTGTCTTTATGGTCCTTTAACGTTATAAAAGCTTCTTTCTTGGCGAGTATTTCAGTCCTATCATCTAAATTGAGTTTTTGTGCTATACTTTTTGCTTCTGCATTAATACTGTTGTAGGCTCTATCGCTGGCGGGTTTGTAGTGTTTGGTTATATTATCTCTAAGGAGTTTGTTGTATTGGTCTTTTTGAAGGAGGTACAGGTTTCTGGTTTAGCATATGCTAAAACTCATAGAAGACATCAAATTCCGTAAAATCAACGACCCGTTCCAAACCACACTTAGAAACGATGTTAGAAAAATCAAAAACTCCCGCGAAATGATCATCCCAGCCGATAAAACCAGAAACCTGTACCTCTTTCAAAAAGACCAACGGATATAAACACATTGTTAAGGCAACCGAAGGTCGCTAGTTGGGAGGGGGGGGGGGGTTGTTAGTCCAAAATTACAGCTGAGCAAAAGTTTTACACAATTCCTTTGAACTAACATTTACATGTTGTGGGCTAGCTGGGCAATGTATGCAGGCATGGTAAACTATTCAATAACCCATTACCTCTAGGATATGCATACATGGTTGGAATGTTAGTATATGTACTTACTGAGGATTTATATACTACTCAGTGTTTGCACATTGTATTCGTTTTTCATTCCTATGCATATCTGCTGTTTGCTAATACTATTAATGTGATCCCAATACACTGTCTATGTTGCATTTTAAATCACATTGCAATCTTTGGTAAAGTGTTCAGAATGATCATACCTCTTTGTACTACTGTAAGTTTTATATATTTCTCACAAAAGGCAACTAAGCTTGGAACATTTCCCATGAATGATGCCAAAAGAAAGATTCTTATAGTTGAATGTTTGTTTCAGTTACTCAGTAGGGTGATATGTCACCAGGATTTATGCTCAGTACTGATGGGAATATCACTGCTGTATTGGCTTTATGATAATTATGTGTTAGATGAGTGCATAGACATTGTCATTCACATATTACAGTGGTTATTTTTACAAGCCCCTTCTCAAGCTTAATATGCATGAAAAAAATAAGCCATTATATATATATATATATATATATATATATATATATATATATATATATATATATATATATATATATATATATATATATATCACTCACAGTTTTATCTTTTCCAAGACTTAATGATGTTACTATAGATATTACACTTGAAGAATTCACGGATGAAGAAGATGATGATGAAGATGATTCAGACTATGAACCTAGTTTTGATATAACCATTAGGTGGGTAAACAAGATGTCATGAGTCAATCCATGTTGTTGTTTTATCGCAAATGTGTAAAACAATGTACATCCTCCCTCTGTCCCAGTCTTATTAATAACATTGAAATGATCTCAATTAGGGTACTTACAATTCATTATAGTTAATTGCTTTATAAATATAACTGCAATTTTCTAAAGTAACACTGATATTTTGTTCCCATTCTCAGTCACAGTACATTAGCATGATACAGCAGACCAGGTGGTTATCTTGTACGTTTACCAAAATGAAACGATAAAAGGTATATTTACATGTAAAGTAAACATATTCTGTACAAAAACAATTCAATTTAGTACATTTCAGGTATAAGACATACTTTAAATTTTGAATTGATGATTTCAAGACAATATATTGAGAAAAACTATAATAAGTCTGAGGAAAACAAAAGTTAAAGTATATTTATTTTGTACTTATTATACTGCATTTTAGTAAGGATTGGACATTTATTTTCAGGCCTGAAGTTTTTTATTTTGAAAACATGCCAATTGAAACAGATGGTAGTTTGGATGAAGACAATGAAGACATAGAGGATGAAGGCATAGAGAGTGAAGATGAGGAAGACATGGATATACCCGAGGATGTTTGTGAAGGAGTAAACAGAATTCGGTCAGATGAACATGTAAAAAGGTTACTGGATGATGGTGTCTACCTTGTTTTCATGAAGCAGATAGTTGCCTTGTCCAAAACGAACGTCGCCAACATTTGTAGTACTAAAGACTGCAAGGCTGTAGTGCAGCTTATAACAGAATCTGTAGGATCGGCTGTGTATTTGAAATGGGTAGGTTGATGTCATTGAGTCGCAATATGCATCAGAGTTAATTTATTTTTTGAAAGTAGAAGTTTTTTTACTGTAAATTAACTATTGTCACAATGTATCTTTTTCATCCTCACGGTGAATTATAATTCAGATTGGCTGGGAATTATTTTATAACCTTATGTCACCATAATAAAAGAATACACTACTACTATGCTAGGTAGTGTGCATTTGTAGATTCATACATGTCATATTTTATCAAACAATATTTGCATACATTATGTGATTGACTGCTGAAATTGAGAGACTAAAGTACTTTATGTAGTAGCTACTGTATACTCTTTCTGTACCAGAGACCTAGTTTCTTTATTTCTTGTTGATAATATAAAAAACATTAGTTTTAATGAAGTACAATATATAATGTTAGAAGTACTATTTTGCTTTGTAGGTATGTCTTTCAGGCCATATCTGCCACATGTGGTGCTCCCAACCAGTATTGAATAGAAGACTCCATAGTGGTGACCTCTTGACATCAGCTACAATATTAATGTCAGGGAATAACTATGGTTAGATTGCTCTGTTTGCAAACATGTTAAATTTGAAAGTTGTGTCAGCATCTACCTTCCATAGAATTCAGAAACACTACTTGGTCCCCTATGTGGATGAGTATTGGCTACAACACCAAGAAGACATCCTAAGTAAATACAAAGATAAGAGCATTGTAGTACTTGGTAAGTTGTTTGTACCTAAAGTAATGTTATTTTTAGCACAACTGAACTGAGGTTCAGTAGTTCTATAGGGATCGCCCGGCGTCTGTCTGTGTGGATGTGTGTGTGTGTAAACAACTTAAAGTCAAAAACCGCTGAACCGATTGCCATGATGTTTGGTGGGTCCATTACCTTGGGTGTCTAGTTGGGAAATTGTTCAAATCAAAATGATTACAGGTGTGTGATGTTGGGTCATAAAATGTGATTTTTGGTCAAAAACTTATATCTCAAAAAGTACTTGGTCACCTAGTCTAAAGCTACTCTAAATATTCTTCAAAATATTTTGACAAAATTGGCCATAGCGACCATGACCACGCCCTTAGCAACAACCAAATGGCAGTATATTTTGGTCAAATAACATCATCTGATAGGCAAATGAGTAAACATTCAAAAAATGTATCCAAATGTGCCTAGCAACAAGACCACGCCCATAGCAACAGCCAAATGATCACATATATTGCAAAGATAACGGGAATTAATAGACAATTAAATAAACATTCAAAAAATGTATGTAAATATGTCTAGCAACAAGACCACACCCATAGCAACAGCCTAATGATCACGTATATTGCAAAGATAATATCAGGAATTCATACACAAGTGAACAAAAACATACAAAAATGTATGCAAATATATCTAACAACATGACCACGTCCATAGCAACAGCCAAATGATAGCATATATCGTAAAGATAGCAACATGGTTGGATAGGCAACTGGATAGTCATTCAAAAAATGAACACTTATTGTTAGCATGGACTACCAGATGGATCAACATTTTAAAAATCTGTACAGTTGTGCTACAATGCCATTGGCGGTATTTTTATATACTTTTATCAGTGGTGCTTCAATACAATATGTGACTGATGTGTTACATGTATGTGCTTCTTACTTTGCAGGTGATGGGAGAATGGACTCACCAGGTTTTTGTGCACAGTATTGCTCATACACTTGTATGGAAAATGAGTCAAAGACATTCTTTCCATTGTAACAATGGACAAAAGGGAAACTGACAGAAAATCTACCAATCTTGAGAAGGCCTGTTTTGAAAAGAGTATAACAGAGTTGCGAGGAAAGGGTTTAGGTTTATCATTCAAATATTCTAAAGAGCATCAAGGCTGAAGTTTTTCCATGCCATATCATCATGTAGATTATTATCAACTGTAGAGAAAGTTATGACTTTTCCCCACCTTGTTATGAAGTGGAGTCAAAATGGATTTTATACCTTTGTTAAAAACTGTTTTCTTGAGGGAGTGATACAGCAAACTATTCTGTCATATGCGAAGATAAGACTCGCATATGTTGTTACAACAGCCATAATTGCTACATCATATAACTAATTCCTTGCAAACTTTTGAAAAATCATTTTTTATTGCTGAAGATTGTATGGACTCTCTTTTATATGTTGTAAAACAGTACAGTTATTGTAGTCAGGATAAATGTTCAATGGTCTTTATCATACCACTACTCTTCTATTAGTTGATACACAAAAAGAAAACACTGCTGATGTTATAAATCAGATTATTAAAAATGCCTACTGAAATAATGTTGGCTGAATGCATATTTGGCTCTAGAGTATGCAACAAATAAAGTTATGAAAAAATAATCCAATATTTTTATACAGAGAAGAACTACCAAGATATTGTGCATTTCCTTGATATATGGCATGCAGCCAAGAATTTGGGCAAGAAAATAATTAAGGTAATTATAAATACATTGAAATTGATGCAAACTTTTGAAGCATTGTATTGTGTTAGAGATAATACATTTCCTTCTTATGCAATAAATAATTTCAAGAGCACAAATAAAGTTGTAAATTGTGTTATCGTGCATGTATATGCAAGAATGTAAACGCACCAGTATGTTTGTGAAAATTGTTGTTTGGGGCAAACCGATCAATACAATACAAATCTAGAGTGTGGCAAATCAAGATATGTTCCTTCTTGAAGTCAGTGATGTTTTTTCTCCTTTATTTTCATGAGCATGATATATACAAATAAAAGCAGGACACCATCCTGGCATTTACTTAGCATAAAAACTCTATTATTCTTATTCAGTTGACTAGTATGTGCTACTTTTATGGCAAGTTGTGGATGTAGTTTACATTGATTTCAATTACTTCTTAGTCTCTATAAACAAAACTGTTTATAAGTGGCAAACAAAATGTTTTTGCTATTCCTCTGAAAAGGTCATACTTTTGTATTTTACAGGCTGGTCAAAACAAAGAATGCAAATCATTATTGAAATGGGGTAGACACATTGTTAACCACTTCTGGTATTGTTGTAAAAAGGCTTCAACTTATGAAGTATTTTTGGTAATTATAATGTATTTTCAATTGACAGAATAATGCATTCATTTCTTTAAACAATATTAGCAAATGTTTGAATTTAATGTAACTGCTCCCTAAGTGTAACCACACTGTAGTATTGTCTTTATTAATATAGTAGTAGAAGGATTTACACACAAGTTTGGAGTAGATGTGACACACAATATCATTATGTACATTGCATTTCACTTATCAGTATAGGTCAGTAATTAAGGAACCAATAAGAATCATGGTTTAGAATGAGAGTGTTTTTGTCCAAACATAGCAACTGGGGATGACTCTCCTCACCCCAGCTCCAAGGCGACCATGTTGTCACATGACAAACTGTCTGTAGGCAGCATGACGATTTGCTTTTGGTAGGTCGTCATCGTCTGGATATACCAGGATATCCCGTCGGTATATTCTTGCTAGGGCTAGTACAGCCTCGTTCAAAATAAGTACTGTGAACTCCTGGTGAAGGAACAGAAATATATATTTTATATTTATAGTGTTTGAATATAGACTTCAGGCCAACTGATAGTTTTCAAGCTACACTGAAATGTGTGTTGTTTGTGAGAAAATAAAAATAACTTTTTTTCACCATGGTTCACGGTAATTTGAAAACACAGTGTGTGTGGACTATCATAAATTATCTACATCAGTTTAAACATTCTCATATTGTGTTATCTAGAGTGCCTTAGTTCCCGTTGCAGCTAATATACCTTTAACCGAAAAACTAACCATCATTAAAGCAGACAAAAACTCCACACTAAACAAAAGAACTGAGTTGATATCCAAATGCCGACACGAGAATAAGTTTTATTTGTCCAACTTCAATAGAGCATCTATCACCTAAACTAAACCCGTTAACTAACGGAACATCAAAGCCCAACATGTAACAACCCGCCAACACCTACTTGTCCGCACCCAATAACTCACACAATAACAACCAACACCTCAACACACACAACACCAACCCACCAACACAGACAATAGTGATGATATTTCTATTGTCTGCACTCTATATAAACACACACCCAGAGAGTAGAAACCAGCAGTTGTCTGATGATCGCGCAATGCGTGAAACTCCGAGTTACAACCAAGAAAGAGTTCCAGTACTACCAAAACTATATATATATATATATATATATATATATATATATATATATATATATAAGCATCATCTAATATATTTCATGTCTTTTTTTAAATATATATTCTTCTGATATTTTCATGATAATGACATTTGGAATGTTTTCCCCAAAAAGACAATACTCTGTGAAGTTATTACAGATTTTTCATATGAATTAGTTCATTCAAATGAAGTGTTTTCAATATACACAGCATATCTTACCTTTGTTGTTTTTTCTCTGCATGGTGACCCAACTTTCCTTTTTTTTGTATTGTTGGGGTTTTCCATGGGGAACTTATATGGGTTTTCATTCAAATAATACTATTTTCAGATGTTGACTTGAGGAAGGTTCCCCTGCAATTACTTCAGTGTTCAGGTGACCTCAGGAGAAGTAGAAGTTGTGCGCATGCGCAAGTCGAACCATGTTACGACCCGAGCCGAGCGAACGTTAGACAAGAAATGACAGAATAGATAAGTGTAGGTTGCATTTAATGATCTAAAGTTATTTTCTGTACTTGTTATTGTCATCAGCAAAGGTATGGGTGGTTTTTATTCTCAAAATCCGTGAAAAGTGCAGTCTCGCTGTTTGGAATAGGGAAGAACGGGAGAAGACGTGTAGAAACCCTGTAGCGTATAAATCCAGAGCTAATAAAATAACATCTAACTCGCGTATAAATACAGAGTGTATGGATTAAATTTGTTCCACATGTTCCATGTGTGTTGCTACTAGAGCTAGTTGCCACTAGAGCTAGTGTAGAGTGTTCGGTTGATCTGGCTGTATATGTGTGTGAGAACCAAAATGACAAGTAGAATTGTCGAGCAAATACCTAGCGAGTTCCCCTCGCACGGAAAGGAGGTTGGTATAATTGGAACCGACCAAAGATTCACAAGTAAAGGAAATTTTACCCTAGAGGTAAATCTAAAGTAGAAGGACATGTTCAAGGGTACCTTTTGAAGGTAACATCCTCTCGATCGCCGTAATTTGCAGAAAGGTAATTATGTTCATTCTTTTCACTTTTACAATACATCCAATGTTACAATGTATAAATTGAAAGAGTGACTTTATTGAAATCAAAACATTGTCGTTGTTACGTGTAATTGACATTATTGGTTCATATGTTTTGTGCAAGATTTGATTTGTGTAATTTACGAACCTTCTTGTGTTCTTTACCTAGTGTTAATGCCTTTACCATATTGTCTTCCTGTCCAGATCGTGTGCACGTACTTGCTCAGTTGTTTGTCCACACTTTCTAGATATTTGAAGTTTTTTGCTAGAAATGCCATCTCCATGTCATATGATTGTTGGGCATTTTATACTCGACTCGTTGTGATTTTACAAGCGATGATCATTTTAAATTCTGTAAAATCGATAACCTCGAATAATGATATGCCACGTTATTTAATTTGAAATATGTATCGGAATAATGTTTTTACGGCGATTTCGTGAAGCATATCTCACTTGAAACAAATATATAGTATTGTGATGTCATGACTGAAAAAGTTACAACTCTAAACCATATTTGGAAGTGATCATTTACATGTGTTACTATATTAATTTATGTAGATAATTGCATATGACATGGAGTTGGTGCCATTTCTAGCAAAAAACTTCAAATTTCAAATATTGTTATGTTAATTAAAATATGAAATCAAAATGGGGGGGGGGCTCCTTATTTTAAAATTAAAGTTATTAACACCAGTTCTTGCGTCAGTACAAGATCAAGTCTGTCAACCGATGGTTTCATCATCACCTATTTCAAAACAGTCAACTATACAAACACAAGCAATAACTACAGACCGGCAAGTTGTCAACCCAGCAGATACTCCTCTACCTAGAAACACACCAATTCCACCTCTACCATCGCTAACCCCACTACATAGATCGACAACCCCGCCTCCGCGTTCACCTACACTTTCGCGATCGCCGACACCACCGCCAAGATCACCAACACCTCCTCCATCACCCTCAAGATCACCGACACCACCTCCACCATCACCCCCAAGATCACCGACACCACCTCCACCATCACCCCCAAGATCACCGACTCCACATCCTCAAGCAGCTACAAACGTCGACGGTCCTCTGCCATTTCCAATCCAACCAGAAGTTTCACTGCCAGAATTAGATAATCTCTCGCCTTATTTGCTGGGATCGCTCACTAATACATCCTTGACGAAGTCAACCGATCCTGGTCTTTCGAACTCCGAACTTTTGGTACACATTTACAACATGTTAGTAGACTTGCAGAAAGAGGTAGCAGAGTTAAAATACGGTCGTCAACATCCCGTTGTGAGATGGCCTAACCATCTCGCCGAACCTGGAGTCTCAACGCCGTTGATCAATCACCACCTACCTTCCGGAGAGTGTGAGAATGCATCAAGACAATTATTTGCACAGTCAGCACCCGTTTTCTCAGCTGTTACAGGTAGTGACGTGATGATAGGGCGACCTGACAGTGGGGTCAAGATGGATATCGAAAAATCAGGGGTAGGTAACAAATATTAGTCTAGAGCACGATCGATATAGTAACAAGTACAAATATAAAAGTTGCGGGAAAATTCTACATAGTACCTGGTACAAGTCGTTTAGTTACGAGCAAAGTCTATATTGCGACGAACACAAAGTCCTGTTTTTCCCACCGTCCATTGCGTATTCATCAACATGGCGGCAAGTAAGATCGACAATCCTGATGGTAAGAATCAGTCGATTTCTACTACTAAAAATCGAAAATACGTATTCCTATAGCGTGCGTTCTGGGAAGAATTGGTTGGAGGAACAACAGGGAAAATTTCATTGATCGATTCCACCGATTGTGGGAGGAGTTAGCGAAAAACTTTTTCTACCGACGGATGTCCTATTCTAAACACACGTCCCTATACCGAATGCATGTACATACGTATTTTGAACCACTGATCTTCTATCAGAGTACTGTGGGGTTTGTTAACTGGTTGGTTGTAAATATTGTATGCTTTACTTTTTACATAGAATTTGCAGGCAACATATGGGTTTGTTATTCTGTCTACATAAAATATAGTACTACTGTCAATATTGTACATGCATTGGCATAGGGACGTGTGTTTAGAATAGGACATCCGTCGGTAGAAAAAGTTTTTCGCTAACTCCTCCCACAATCGGTGGAATCGATCAATGAAATTTTCCCTGTTGTTCCTCCAACCAATTCTTCCCAGAACGCACGCTATAGGAATACGTATTTTCGATTTTTAGTAGTAGAAATCGACTGATTCTTACCATCAGGATTGTCGATCTTACTTGCCGCCATGTTGAATACGCAATGGACGGTGGGAAAAACAGGACTTTGTGTTCGTCGCAATATAGACTTTGCTCGTAACTAAACGACTTGTACCAGGTACTATGTAGAATTTTCCCGCAACTTTTATATTTGTACTTGTTACTATATCGATCGTGCTCTAGACTAATATTTGTTACCTACCCCTGAAAATATCGCGACTGTCTGAGGAAGTCCAGCAACGCACAAAAACTCGTTCTAAAAATGATGGACGTGGTTTTCACGAAAGATGAAATGGCAACGTCAAATTTAGTTGGTGGCCCAACCAAATGCAAGAATGGTATTGTAGATAAGCAAAGGTTGAACAAAGATGTCATCGAAGCCTTGATGCAACAAGCAAACCTCCAATTCCCGAACACTGTTATAACACAACAACAATCCATCGTAGACGCTATAAATGGCAAGTGTCGCCATTTATGGCACGCACGGCAGCGTAATAATTAGCCAGATTTAAGAACAATAATAACTGAAATTTCCACACAACAGTAAATCTGTTTAAAATTTGCTGTTTTACATACTATCATATGTTTACTTATACCGTACTGGACCCGCAAACCAATATATTTATGTTGACGCCTTTCCTGTGTGATTCATTAATTTTTATGTTTTATTACTATTCTTTATCCTTCCTACAAACTACAGTTAGTTATTCTATAAAAGAAATTGTGTCAATGGCGACGTTTCTACTAGTTTCCATTCACTGTATTAGTCTTATTTAATTTTGGATATCATTATGTTTCCAGTAACATTAAGCCATGAATTTACGATTCTTTTTATTGTAATGCAATTATTGTGTAAAGCTTCAGAACTAAATTGAGCACTTATTAAAATAAACATCACTCCGTGAAACACAGACTGTTGTGTATTAGTCATTTGAGTGTACCGGGCGTATGTGTGTGTGTTTTATGTATTTATGATTGTGTGCATGACGTGCTAATAAATTTGTTCTTTGAAAAGTAACAGCAAATCTACAAGACCTCGTCTCTATGGCGATGTTTTGAAATCTGAAGAAGTGCGATGGTTCGTCAGCCAGAAGTTAACCTTCATTTGCCTATTTTTTGTATACCCATCGTCTTGAGCACTTGGAGAAACTAGCCAGCAAAATAACTGATACGGTGTTCTGGTGAAATTTATAAACTCATTTTACCACATTTTTCTATGAATTTTTCTAAAGAAAACTAAATTGCAAGCACAACAGTGTTTACCCCATCAAACTTCGCCACCCGTTCTCGAGTTATTCAATTTTAATTATATAACGTAATTCAACAAATCAAATAGCGCCGCTTCGAACGGGTTTTCATTCCAAACCAACAGTAATAACGGTATAAATGGCACCATAGATAACACGTTTATTTCTGTGGATGTGTCAGTTTACGCACGTGCACTGTAGTGCACTGTTCGCAAGCCCAAAGTCACGTGACCGAACACCCTAATACTGTCCGTGTTCTACTTTCTAAAGATCGGAACATCATTTGGGCTCAAAAGTGGGACGGCAAAATGTTTTACTATTTAGTGTGTTATTATACCCCATTAAAATAGTTCATTCAATTCACAAACTATTGAACACAGTCGTCCATTCATTTGACCAAACAGATGTAAGTTTAATGAATAAAAGTTGTGCATGAGAAAATACATGTACATATTTATTAAAACACAAAATACACACTACAAAAATGGCATTGTCCTACATTCTCCATTGAAACAAAACTTCACATCAATTCACGTTAAATTTACAATTGTAGTACAATGTCGAACAAAACATAAACTCAAAACTGGTGTCTTACATTCTCCATTGAAACAAAACTTCACATCAATTCGCGGTATATTTACTATTGTTCTTCAATGTCTTACGAAATTTGTTTTAACAGTCAATAGGCCTAATTTCAGATCAACTTGTAGTTACCGACGACTAGAATGACATAATCTGTAGTGACGCGTTTTTTCAGCGGCTGACCAAAATGTGTACGCTGAACAAAACTTGCAGGCACCTAGACCAAGCTTCTGGTATTTCGGCATGTGTAAGTTCGGTGGTGATACTCTTGGGGCAGCAGTAGCCTCAATAAATGTGGCGAAGTGGTCGCTGTGTTGTAAACTTTGAACTGGTGCAGGAAAGCCAGCTTGAATTGCGGTGACTGCCTCTGTAGCGATCGTTGGGTGACTTGAGCAATGGTCGCACGTGTCGTTTTTACATTTGGAGAAAATCAAAGTTCCGATCCGTTTGTCAACGTGATCGAGTAAGAATTCTAATTGAGTTCTGATGTCTGTGTTTTCTGGCTTGTGTAGTTCCTTGGCGCTGCCCTTCTGTAACAAAGTGTGGACGCGTTCATAGTCCGTATACATGAGGTTCGAGTCTTCGTTGCATTTTTCATAAGTTGCTGTCACCGGATAGCCATGGTGTTCAATACCATTCCAGTATTGACATAGCATTCCCATTGCGTTATCAAAGACCTGAAAACAAGGAACAATAAAATAAGTTGTCGTCGTCATCATAATCACCATCATCAACAAAATGTAATAATCACAAATAATGAATGCAAGGCTAAACGGTGACACCCCCCCCCCCCATAAAGCGAAACACCACACCTTTTCATAAGTAAGTGAAGGCCAAAGACAAGTTTGGGCTATATTTCGGTAAAGTGGCGACATTCACAACATGGTATGAACAATTTTGATTGATGCAAAATCAATATCGCATTTTGCTCACCCCAACCATGCTCGGGAAAAAAATAGGCTACAGCCACAACGTTCTCTTTCGTGCCATAAAAGTTAGAAACATGAATACACATTAATGAATGCCAGTATGCATTGTCTTTGCAGTCCATCAACATAAAAACCATACAAGTGCACAAACATAAACATGATAAAGTAAATCAGTCTGAAATGGAAGCATTCAAATTCTGACAGACACGCACTGTCGTATCTTTTATTTCAACACGATCACTGTCGCTTCAATTTCCCCAAAGAATAAACGAAGAATACTTTCGTTATATTACTGTGCACCTCATATCATTTTGTACATTCGTAGTCAAGTTCATTCCCCAAATGGCCAAATGAGAACACGTGGCATTATTTAGTTCTCAGACAACATAGTTGTGTAATAAAGTTATTATTGTTATTATTATTATTATTATTATTATTATTATTATTATTTAGTTGCCAAACCAATTTTAGTGAAAGTATCAGTTTTAGCTTTGGATAAGTCAGGGTGTAGATTCATGAACTTACCTTCGCTTCCTTGTCTCTTCGGTCATTCTGAGACAGAGACCGACGCAGTGTGTATGGCGTTGTCGTCTCCCCTTCTATTGTGTCGGGTAACATTACCCCTGCCAGTCGTTTAGATAGAGTGGCCCATCCACGCTCGATCATGTTGAAACAACTATAACCGGGGCAGAATGATGTCAGTAGTAGTGCGTCAAGATCGAGGTCACGCCAGAGTCTCATATACATAAATATGTTGGTAATGAAGTTTGTATTGAAATCGGAGCCACCGTCTATTACGTTGCAAACGATAGGCTGCCAGCAGCCAGCGTTCTCTTATAATTGTTGCCAAGTCTGTAATATAAGTTGATATTTTGGTGGGGTGAAAATCTTCGACACGATTTTTCACGAACAGCGGTCCACTTCGCCCATAATTGTAATGTTCACGTCCATGTTCGTCCTTCGTCACGGTTGGTTCTCCGGTTTTTTTTTCCAGTTCCATGTAGCCGTTAGGAGTTATTAAATACCCCGGAGTTGGAAAATCATGATCGGGTACGTCTGGCCTGTCGTTCATGGGAAAATATCTGGCAGTTTTGAAGTGCCTTGACACAGCGGTTCCTCCGATTCTGACTTTGTTCATGTTGTCACATGACAACAACAACGATTGAGATGAATACTTGGCCCCGAACTCCAAAATATATCTAACTTGGGCAAAATAGTATACAGTATCGTTATTTTGCGGGTCGACAGGCCTAACTGCGGGTCGATCTGCGGGTTGTTCAAACGACAATTATTTGTATAAAATCATTCAAAACATATATAAGTTTACAAAAAATAATGACAAATGAATACATATATACGTAAATAATCTGTATGAGCACATAAGTATTCAGTCAATGGTGGTCAACCTCACTATGATGATGATTAATTTTTTGGAGCTCTGTTGTGACAATAATAGAGACAAAATTACTGGATGTACTGATTATTCAATTATTCATTATTCACTTTCAAGGTTGTGGCTGTTCCGCTATTCCTTTCTGTTCCTCAGTGATGTATTAAACTACTGCCTGACTACTGGTTGTCATCTTACCGTGGTCAGGGTAGTGTGTGGGAGCCATTGTGTAACTAGTCAGACTACTTTGATTGTAAAAGATATATTTCAGCCATAATCTTGACTTGGTGTTTTTTAAAACAACGGGACAACTTCCTGTTATCAGTAAGAGTTGTTTCAGAGATGATACTATGGAATATAGAGCGTTGCGGTTGCTTGCATGAAGTGAGCTTCAAGCAGAGACAATTTAGGTAAAGACAACAAGATAAGTGACACAAAACAACAGCCGGTGCCTCTGATGTCGGTTGACGGAAAGCTTTATGACTTTGTTTATATCTGTCATGTTCTAAAATAAACTCCCACGGTGTTCTAGGACTGTTCATGCCGTCAACGTGACTTCCTTTACTGCTGATAACATAAGATTGTACAAGACGCACCATAGCATATACCATTTCTCGGTGGGGTTGGTCTTTGAATTTTGAAATGTTACATCTTAATGTTGGTGAAATGAAACCGAGTGGTGTGTATTTTTTATTATGGAATGTTTAGTCTATTACAAAATAATTGGCAAGAAATAGCATTTATTACTTAGATACACGTACATTAGTGTTATCAATGCCGACACAACACACAGCCAAAATGGAATGAGAGATGGAAAGAGAGATATAACTTACGTATACTGACAGCAAACTAAGGCCCGGACACCACACACGTGTTTGTACAGTCACATAATGTGTCGACCAGAATTGAAGTCATCTTTTTGCAAATCAGAGGTAGCAAAGATGTCGGAATTACATGTACCAAGCGAGGACAACAGTACATGATTTGGTATAGCATGTTTACAGAAGGCATTGTTTACCCTTGCATGCCGATGGGAAAGCCAAAGTCGTACATGTCGGACAAGCCGTTGGGTTTGAAATAATGATAAATTGATAACATGTCGAGTATTTTTGTTCCAACTCTCACAACTTTTGAGCGTAAATTTACATGAACCATTTTCCGAGGGATGACTTCATTTTGTAAAAGTAATGCTATGTGTGCGCCTGCTGGATAACAAAATAAATCATTCGAAGTACATGAATAGACAAAATAATAAATCCATTTCAATACTGATTTCAGTGATCAACAAATAACATGTTGTATGTAGCTTGAATTATAATAAGATGAAGTTGTTACTGTTGTTGTTGTTGTTGTTGTTGTTGTTGTTGTTGTATACGAAATTGAATTTAATATTATACTTCATAATGGTATGAGCCTCTGGTATGAGCCACACTGTCCCATTTGATCATTATCACATGTAGTGTCCTAATCAGTAAACAGAGTGTGTCACCGGGGATCCTGTGGTGTTTATACTTTGAAAAGTTACCGACACTGTATTGTATGTCTTTGCTTGAAACTTGTCTCATTCTTCATTGCCACAAGCAAGCAACCGCAACGCTGTTATGTCCAAAGTTGGTAAGTTGGTCCACTGTCATCTCTGTTACAGTATATAGTTAATGTTATGTAATCATTTAAAGTACATTGTAATAGTGGAATTGAGATATTTTCTGAGGTCAATGCTACGCTAACTATAATCATTGTTTTAAAATAGCCATCACGTTTAGGGGTGGGGGTATAATATACAAAATTATGAGTGCAGTTAGCACAGCAGGTAGGTTCTATCGAATAATACAGTGCATGTCGCATGTGACCTGTACAATAAGTTATCCCCAGTGGCCAGCCAACAAGTTTCTTTGATTTTGAAAAGTGAGTAAAAATAGCAACCCGCAGCCTGCACAATAGTTAAACTCACTCCCCACAGTAACCCGCAGTGGCCCGCAACACGCACAACAGTTACATTCCCAGGCCCGCAGCAGCCCGTAACCTGAACAAAGTTACCCGCAGCGACCCGCAGCAGCCCGCAACCTGAACAAAGTGACCCGCAGCGGTCCGCAGCAGCCCGCAAACCGCACAATAGTTACACTCAAATAGTAGTGGTCGTTCTCGTTCGTCTTTCTGGTGTTGTTTTGAATGCTGGCTGTCTTGGCGTCGATTTCTGAACTGTATGTCGCTGCCGAACACATTCTTTTGTTGGGGGGAACCATCCATCGAGCCACCGTTGTTTCACTGATCCCACGTTCCTTCAATTTTTGATCTGTGTTGCAGAGGTGTTGTTTGATCTGCTCGATCGTCACCCCACAACTCCCGGTGGTTTCACGTCGTCGCATGTGAGCCTTGAAGCCATTTGTTTCGATGAACGAAGTTGCCTCCTGCACCGCTAAAGGGAACAACTCCGTTATCTTAGGTCTTCCAGCACCCTCTCTCTTTCCGCCGTGCTTTGGCCGTGGCTTGGCTTTCGTGTATTCCTTGTCGACCACTGGGGTGAACGGCAGCATGTTGAATGGAGTTATGTTGAAACGAAGATCAGGGCCCTGAAAAGGGCCGACACGGAAAATATTCCCTGTACCTTCTGATCTTCGTTGAGAATTAGACAAGAGACGTACGTATGACATGTTGTTTGATCGGAAGCTATCGAAATAATACAAATGGTTTACTCTTTGTAGACACATACTAATTTCTATATGTATTGTTTAACCCGTAAAACCACGTAAAGTCGCGTCTTTCAGATTAGTGATCGACAGACAATAGATGTTTATGTACAAACTTTGGCTCATGAATATGCGTGAAACCTTATGAATATTCGTCGGCCTTTATCGTCTTCACTCGTCTTTACCCGGCGTAACGCGGCCTAACGCGTAATTACGATACACTTGATATATCTGCCTTCCCTTAGTTTATTTACTTTGGTTGTAGGACAGGGAACAGTTAGTGGTTTTGAGTTGGAACACAATGAACTGAGCAATGCATGCATCAGCAGAATTTCAACTGGATCAGAAAAGGATGTAGACCATAAGCAGGGGATGGGAACCATTAACATCTCGGTCCCAAAACTAAGGATGGGATGCAGGTTCGTTGTCACACTTTTCCTTTATAATATTTCAGAGATACGATACAATCGAATTCAATCGAGCAGCCTGGAAAGAAGAGACACTACTGTGATTTGCAAGATAAACTCAATTGATAAGAACCCTGTATATAAACAACTACACTCTTTGAAAAGTTGAATTTAAACAATCAACGCCATGTGTGGTATTTGATTACAGAAGGGAGAAGATTACGATTTATGCAAATTATATTATTTTTTAACTTTGGAAGTTGTATTGTATTTCAACATTCAAAAGAAGTTGTTTTCCCAAATATTGACCATTCATACATGGCAATGTTGTATAGATGTGCTATCAAATAGCCAAATCATGAATTTATAATTTTTTTAATTTATGCAAATTATAAAAAAAAAATGCTCAAGGGCACCCGGTGGATTCTTGTTCAGGACACCCTGGAGAACAAATAAAAACCATAAAACCTTCCCTCTAACACAATGCACGGTTATGTTTTTAAAATGCCATCTGGCAACAGGACTATTTTTATTGTCATCAGCAAAGGTATGGGTGGTTTTTATTCTCAATATCCGTGAAAAGTGCAGTATCGCTGTTTGGAATAGGGAAGAACCATATGGGAGTGGGAGAAGACTGTCGAAACCCTGTAGCGTATAAATCCAGAGCTAATAAAATAACATCTAACTCGCGTACGTATGAATACAGAGTGTTTGGATTACATTTGTTCCACATGTTTCATGTGTGTGTTAACTAGAGCTAGTTGCCACTAGACGGTAGACCTAGTATAGAGTGTTCGGTCGATCTGGCTGTATATGTGTGTGAGAACCAAAATGACAAGTAGAATTGATCAGCAAATACCTAGCGAGTTCCCGTCGCACGGAAAGGAGATTGGTAAAATTGGAACTGGCCAAAGATTTATAAGTAAAGGGGATTTTACCTTAGAGGGGATTTTACCTTAGAGGCAAAATCGAAAGTTGAGGGACACGTTCAAGGGCACCTATTAAAGGTAACATCTTCTCGACCGCCGCAATTTGCAGAAAGGTAACTATTTTCCTTCTTTTAACTTTTACAATACATCCAATGTTACAATGTATAAATTTAAAGACTGACTTTATTGAAATCAAAACATTGTCGTTGTTATGTGTAATTGACATTATTGGTTCATATGTTTTGTACAAGATTTGATTTGTGTAATTTACGAACCTTCTTGCGTTCTTTACCTAGTATTAATGCCTTTACCATATCGCCTTCCTATCCAGATCGTGTTAACGTGCTCAGTTGTTCATCCACACTTTCTAGATATTTGAAGATTTTTACTAGAAATACCATCTCCATGTCATATGATTGTTGGGCCTTTTATACTCGACTCGTTGTGATTTTACAAGCGATGATCATTTTAAATTCTTTGAAATCGATAACCTTGACTGATGATATGCCACGTTATTTAATTTGAAACATGTATCGGAATAGTGTTTTTACGGCGATTTCGTGAAGCATATCTCACTTGAAACACATATAGTATTGTGATGTCATGACTGAAAAAGTTACAACTCTAAACCATGTTTGGAAGTGATCATTTACATGTATTACTATATTAATTTATGTAGATAATTGCATATGACATGGAGTTGGTGCCATTTCTAGCAAAAAACTTCAAACTTCAAATATTGTTATGTTAATTAAAATATGAAATCAAAATGGGGGCTCCTTATTTTAAAATTAAAGTTAAAACATGTTTCTTCTGTCTTGCACACGTGCCAGTGACAACAAAATCACCAGTGCCTTGTTTTATTATATAATTATTTAAGTTAGTTATTATTTATACAGTGACACCTTTAATGATTATTTCTGTATGGATTCATCCTCAGTGCAGGTTACTGGTGGCCTCTCTTCTGGTCACTGTTGATTCTTTAAAAGTTCAATTGAGGGTTAATAAATGAATTCTAAATGGCAATTTATGGTCTTTCTTTGAAAATGCATAGTCTTCTTTTACATGTTTTTGTTTATTTTACATAAAGGAACTAATTTCCCTGTTAAGTTTTCATCTAAACAGTTACATGCACTTTATAAGTTAACCATTTTTCAGTAATGTTTTCTTGTAAGAATTTGTCGTCAAGGAATTTGTGTTATAAATTAACGTCAATATGGTCAGTATTTCTAAACAAGACGATTACAATTATGGGAACAAGTTTACTGCACCATGTAAATGGATGCTTTTAGGGGTGGATCATTTGATGTGGGGTGGAGGCTTAAAAGATTGGTGGCGTCATTGTTTTTTTCCTGCCTGCCTGTGAATACATTTTTTTCTCCTTGACATATGCAGTAGATAATGGGATTTACTTTAGGGACCAATCAGTTCTGGGGAGGGGGGGTTCAGTTGGTTTTCCATTGGGCCGACAGAAAGTTACTGCCCCCCCCCCCCCATCTGCAAAACCAAAAACAGGCTTGACCCCTATCACTTAATTCTAAAACATGATGACCCTCCTCTCACAATATAACACGTTCACATGACGTATGTTTTTGATCGGACACATTGTTTGACAGTCTTACAAATACTTTCTAAGATCTCAGGGTAGTACTATATTAATTATTGACTACACCTGGTAAATATCTTGACATCTTGACAGTGAAAGGTAGTGGGAAAGTTTGAGAATATGAACACCTGTCGTGGGGGATTCTAGGGTCTCCCCCTAGAAGCCCTGAAGGATTTTTACCCTCAAAGTCAATTTTGAGACACTTCCAGACAATAATTTTCAAGCTTTAAAAGACAGCACCAAAATGTCAAAAGCAACCAACATTATAGGGTTTAAACGTTTTTGAAATAAAGTTTGAAAGCATCTTGACATTAAGAGGTAGGGGAATAGTTTGAGACTGGGATGTGTCCACCTCTTGGGGAGGGGTCCCTCCTAGAAGCTCTTGGTTTTTTTTTTATTCTTAAAGGCAATTTTTAGGTGATTCAGACCCTTTCTTGTCTTTACTGGCAATAACCTCCAAGCTTTACAAGACAGCACCATCAAGTATCAGAAACTATTCTTTATAACGTACATGTACATAGGGTTGAAATATGTTCAAATGGCATCATTACAGTATAGGTCAGCACATCTAATGGTGTAGTCTCATTTGTAGGGGAGATTTGTAATTTAAAGGCAATGTTGAGACTATTTTGGCATACATTTCACTTCTTTAAAATATGATGTCATCTCAAATCGTCATAGGGTGAAAATATTTAAAAACCTAATATGATAGTAAAAAGGTTGGCGCACCTTATTGTTGGTTGATGAAGATTACCATTACAAAACCTTCACTTCTTTAAAATATGATGTCATCTCAAATCGTCATAGGGTGAAAATATTTAAAAACCTAATATGATAGTAAAAAGGTTGGCGCACCTTATTGTTGGTTGATGAAGATTACCATTACAAAACCTTCAAGTTCACTTGTGCCCCAAAGTGCAATATAGGTGAAGCATTGATTGTGAAACAGCCAAACATTTACATGACATGTTCTGTAACTAGCGTTAGCGTGGTAGCTAGGTAATGCATGTATTATGTATAGTTATGTTTGAACTCTTACGTGAAGTAATATTAAAGAATTTATGCAAGAAACAGAGACAAGAACAAATATATACATGTACCACATTTCAGACAAGGCATTGTAGAAAAGGATTTTTTTCTTCCATCACAATCCAAAACACAATAACCACCCCATCCACAATTTTCAAAACAGCATGACCCCACTTATTGCCAATTTCAAGAATCCCTACTACTTATCCCTCCCCCTCACCCTAGGCCAAAGAAACAGACCGTTCTTTTTGTGCCAATGATGAATACCTACTTGTGTTGCCACATTTGTGAATTCGGTTTTCGCACCGATTAACAAATAGAATTAAAAAATGCTGTTCTATCACAGATTGTATCTAGAAAACTAATTAAAGACTATAAATCTTGTATTTCATAGAGATCAGTGATCTGGTGTTCTACCTTGTACCTCTCTTTTTGTCTTTTATATATGTAGTAGTGCCATGTGGTACATGAGTTTTGAGAGCACCAGACACTATTTATGATAGAGCCTTCAACTCTCAAAATATTTTAGTTATTATGTTATTTTAAATGTTTTGGTGTTTTCCAGTTTTTTTGACAAATATAAGTCTAGCCACAACAGTTGGTTTTGTTCCAGAAGAGTTGTTATTTTCAGTTGTTAAATTTGTAAAAAAAAAGAAAAAAAGTTAAATTTCCCAAAGTGAAGGTATACTTGCCAATCAACTTGGCTTTTGAGCTATTTTATTTTTCCTTCACAAGTTCAAAAAAAAGTATCTGATGTAGTGTATGTTAACACACTCTCTGTTTCAATATACTTGGTGTTATGTGGTTGAAATTGTATAAGATGTTTAACATAAACCAATTTATATAGTTTTAAGGCTTTATGGTATATTTTAGCATCCTCCTTCATTGATATACATTCAGGACAGCTTGGAGTAAAATATTTGTTGATTTTCTCCATTCTACTTCACATCGCACATATGTGTAAAACATGTTATGATGCTTGTGTTTGTTTCTGATGTAACATTGTTTATCAGATTTTCATCTTTTTATGTACAGAAGTGAATGTAGAAATAATTATAAGTTATTGTTCCTTTAACCTGAAACTGTGTTAGGCTGCATATCACACTAGGGCTACTGCCAGAATATTTTTGGATGTTGTGAATCATATCCCTACCAAGAGTTGTGCATATCCCTGTCGATAATTTTTTTTTCATCACCCACTTATAGCCAGAATTTTTTTCTTACAATAACTCCATTGACATCTCCCCCCAATCGTCCAAGCCCACCCCTCCCCCAGAATATTAAATGGTCCACCCCTTAGTATAAATTTCTACAACCTTTGTTTGTCACCTCAAATCTATCATTATGTACATGTCTTTGTGTACTTCACAAGTACTCTGTACTCCGCCAGAACGTTTTACATTGAAATAATGGAGATGGTTATAAAGCTCACATCCACTGATATTATAGCATTTTATTCTTTTGTAGAGAATTTCTGGCAACAATGAATGATATAATGAACCCAGAAAAATTCATTACAACAATGAACAAACAGACGAAGTTGGGGCTGATCTGCAACCTAAGGAAAACTGACTTATATAATTACATCCAAAACAAAGTAGCTTTGTACTATAAACAAGCCCTAGAAGAAAATCAAGACACCAGACCAAAAAATCAGCACAAGTTGCATTGGATACGACAAGGCGAACAAGGTGTTTGTTCTCTCTAATACAGTAAGTTACTACTTAAATTACATTACATTGAAACATTATGTAATTGAGTTTCACTTAGCATGTCACAATTACTGTAAAAAGACTGAAACATTCCTGTCGAATGTTTAATTTAACCAAACTGATTCATAAAGTAAGGAAAACATTATAAATTGATTTTATGTATATTCATGAAATGAAATGGTAAACCTTATGCAAATGAGAGTATTTACAAACTCATCATATCACTTCACAATTCTTATTTTATTATAATTCAGTGTAGCTTGTGGTTTTTATAGAGTTCGATAATCAACATGCCAGTTCAAAACTCTTGCTCCAAAAATTTAATTTCGCCCCTTTTAGATCGTAATCTATACGTTATAATAAAGTTGTTTGAGTATTCTTCTTTTGTGTGTGTGTCCTATAAAAGATGCTCATTTTATGTATTGGGAATATCTTACCATACCCATTTCATAACCTGGGCAATGCGATTGCCTATTTCAAGAAGTGGGCAAAGTTACCTACCCATTTTATGAATTGGGCAATTTCACAGATTGGTGTAACATATATACAATGTATACCGGTATACATGTAGTCGTTGGCTTACTTCTGACACTTGGGGAATGTGAACTTAACTCTATATAACTTTACTAGTATTTTACAGTGTATGAAAGAATGCTGTAATGTTTAATCCTTGGTTTCATGAAACAGTTGCAGTTCTCTGATCAAGGAGTTATATTGGACGACATGAAATTTATAGTGACCGAGGATACCAAGCACTTGGTGCCAACAATTGATTTGCCATTGCACAACAGTGAACAACCACTACACAAATTGTTATGATTGATTTGAATACTCGTGGATTAATATATATAAAATTGGATGCATATTTTTTACTTAGAGCCATTTGGGTCAAGAAAGTTAAAATCCAAAACTACTGGGCAGATTAGCCTGAAATTTGATGGGAATGTTATTGTTAAATTGGCGACCATTTAGCAGCAGAAGATGGGACTAAATACAGGTCATGTGTCCTTGACAACAGTTGCACATTTAGTAGTCACAGTGTATCAATAGCAGATGCAGAGATTTTGAACCACCCATAGGGGGTCACAGGAATGGTCCCTATGTGTCTGTCTGTGGCCATGAACTGGCAGATTTTGTTTAAATGTGTTAAAAAGCTAACATACAATACTGGGCATAAGCTTTTTGGCAAGTTGTGATTTTTTTTTAAATATGGAAAGTCATTAATTATTTGTCTCTTTAATATCTTCTACAGGCGATATTCATGCACAACTGCCAGCAGTGGGAGTGCTTGCTGAAGGCCTCATGGCAATGCACTGCCTCAGGGTAGTGGAAAGCTTTGGGAGCTGCCCACTGATTGTGGCATACTCGAAGGATGTTGATACAAGAAAAACGACAAGTCTCAAAATACTGCTTCAGTTATGTGGGATGGCGACTGAAGGTGTTGGTTTTCATTCCAGCATAACTGAAGCAGTACTCAAGAAAATACTAAATCAGTTTTCGATGCCATGTGTCATTGACGATTTAGATTCAGTCAATGGTATTGAAAGATTAGCTGTACGGTAGTTTAATGGTGGATCCCAAACAGATTCTCATGGTACATACACCCCATTAACAACATTTTTGTGTAGTGCCAATTTCTCAATTGGAGATAATGCAAGGTAAGAATAATGCATCTTTTCATTTTAATATCTTTCAAGAATTAAACCAGAAGGGTTACTAAAGGTACAAGCCATTATGTGAAAAACATTATGAGCAATGTGATTGTCGACAATTAATATTATCAGGGACTGTTCAGTATTTGTCATTTTTTACTGGGACACGTGATCAAATCTGTTGACGAGGATCACCCATCGCTAATTGATATGTATGCACCTTGATTTGGCGAAATTGTTCAACCTCAGACTACTGAAAATGAGTGGTTTGAGGTTCAACAGGGGATCTTACTTGAGACTAATCAGAACGCTTATCATACTGGAATTAGTGATAAGGTTTGGAGTTGGATTTAGTTTATTTACTTTGGTTGTAGGACAGGGGAACAGTTAGTGGTTTTGAGTTGGAACACAATGGACTGAGCAATGCATGCATCAGCGGAATTTCAACTGGATCAGTTATTCGGTAACGGACACTACTTTGCCGACAATGTTGGAAATACAATGATGCGGTCAGCAGAGTATTACAGCCCTTCTCAAAATAGAGTTCAGGTTTTATGGTCAAATATGTTTGATATAGGCCACATTTAATCAAGTAACATCAACAAGTGAGATAAGTACCCTCTGTCCAATTAGTGTACCTCCATGGGTGGTGTAGCCAGAGAATAAAAGTATACTATAAAACAGCGAGTGCCAAGTTGAAACCACTCATTGCTTCCCGCATTTTCCACCCACGAATCCTGTGTTCAACCTGTATTAGTCTAGTGATGGACAGTTTGAATAAATACTGTATATACGTCTGTATAATTTGATCAAGATCAATACATGTATCAAATCATTGGGAAGACGGTATTCATCTGTTAATACAAGAAGTGAAGATTTAGGATTACTCATCATTGGGGATATCAAAGCAAATGAGGAAAACATACAGACTGGGGATGTAACGTCAGCGTAAACCCCAAGCCTCTTTTATGGCACATCAGAAACTTTGCATCGAAAGAAATACATGCTCAATATAAAACAAAATTCATGCATATCGTGACGGTGTGCCTACTGACACCAATAATTTTCAATACCAATCAATCATAAGTATATGAAATTATGATATCATGTAATCATTATATAATGAACCAAGCTCATACGTGTATTCACATCAGTAAATGTAAAATCAGTCAATCATGAGATACTAAAGTGTATAACAAATCGTTGAGATGATATCATACTTGCAGCTTTTGAAAATAGAGCGTTGCCTTTGAATGAGGGGTCACAAGAATGGTCTCTGTGTCTATCTGTGGCCATGAACTGGCAGATTTGTTTAAATGTGTTAAAAAGCTAACATACAATATTGGGCATAAGCTTTTTGGCAAGTTGTGAATTTTTTTTTAAATATTGAGAGGCATTAATTATTTGTCTCTTTAATATCTTCTACAGGCGATATTCATGCACAACTGCCAGCAGTGGGAGTGCTTACCTAAGACCTCATGGCAATGCACTATCTCAGGGTAGTGGAAAGCTTTGGGAGCTGCCCACTGATTATGGCATACGTCGAAGGATGTTGATACAAGAAAAACGACAAGTCACAAAATATTGCTTCAGTTATGTGGGATGTCGACTGAAGGTGTTGGTTTTCATTCCAGCATAACTGAAGCAGTACTCAAGAAAATACTAAATCAGTTTTCGATGCCAAGTGTCATTGACGATTTAGATTCCGTCAATGGTAAAGATTAGCAATGAAAGATTAGCTGTACGGGTAGTTTAATGGTGGATCCCAAACAGATTCTCATGGCACATACACCCCATTAACAACATTTTTGTGTATTGCCAATTTCTCAATTGGAGATAATGCAAGGTAAGAATAATGCATCTTTTCATTTTAATATCTTTCAAGAATTAAACCAGAAGGGTTACTAAAGGTGTAAGCCATTATGTGAAAAAAATTATTAGCAATGTGATTGTCGACAGTTAATATTATCAGGGACTATCAACATGATATCAAGGGAGCTCGTTCACGTTCAGTATTTGGCAGTATTTTACTGGGACACGTGATCAAATCTGTTGACGAGAATCACCCATCGCTAATTGATATGTACATGTATGCACTTTGATTTCGCGAAATTGTTCAACCTCAGACTACTGAAAATGAGTGGTCTGAGGTTCAACAGGGGATCTTACTGGAGACTAATCAGAACGCTTACATACTGGAATTAGTGATAAGGTTTGGAGTTGGATTTAGTTTATTTACTTTGGTTGTAGGACAGGGGAACAGTTAGTGGTTTTGAGTTGGAACACAATGGAAACTGAGCAATGCATGCATCAGCGGAATTTCAACTGGTCCAGGATCAGTTATTCGGTAACAGACACTACTTTGCCGACAACGTTGGAAATACAGTGATGCGGTCAGCAGAGTGTTACTAAGTAAAATTTGCGGACAATGCCACACCTTAAGTGTGATGATGGAGTATTGGGATGAAGTATGTAGTGCTGTGTCTTATGTAAGTGTTCGTATTGGAATGGGGTATGGGGTACAATAATGAGTGGATTAGGAAAAGCCTATTTTAAAGGTGATTCAAAATGCTCAGATTCACTATCGCTAATTTGCTAGACGACATGTTTGTGAAATGCATTCTGGTTTTAAAACTTTTCAAAAGCGTCTGCAAACACCTTAAAATGACCTTTTTTCAGTCACTTCCCTTCGGATTTACTTCGAGAGTTTTCGGGTATTTCCGGTCCCGCCTAGACCACGGGATTTTATGACGTCATAAGGAGACATGGATAACATGTAGCCTATGACGAGCGTAGTCAACAGGTGAATAAAACTCAACAGCATTGTGAAAAAATACTTTGCTAGTGGTTGTAACAGACATCAGTAAACAAAAACTACACTCTACATGTCTTATTAACCAACATTTACCGATATTTACTCACACTTCCTGACTAATTGGCAGTGTCTGTGGGTATAAATGCTAAAATATTATCTCCCCATATTATGGCAAAATAAATCAAAACGGCTAGACTACAGTGTAGATATACATAAACACTTGTAATGTCGCTCGCGTGTTTCAATTTATTTTATCTGATTTTTTTTATTATTTGCCGAGGAGAAGCATTACAATATCTTCGACAGGTATGGCGTCGACAGCATATTATAGCCCACTATACTCGACTATACTCACTGATGTCGCCTTTTGAACGGCGCATTAAGCAACAAAGTAATCATATTTATCTTGAATAAATATACTAGCTATTAGATTGCCATATTATCAGCAATAAAATTGTAAAGAATTGAGGAAATTTCGTGAGTTTAGTGTTGTCATTTACATGACTTTAGCAACTCGTCTGGAAGAAAACTTGTATGGTTTCCCTTGTTGCGATATCACTTAATGCAACAAGCGGCCTATTTAATATTCATTAGAAGAATTCTGTAACGAATCATGGTACTCGAAGTATACAGTTTAGGAAACCAACAAATCAAATGTGTTCATGATATTAAATATGATTGGATAATATTGACGTCGGCAATCAAGGTCGTGACCCCAGTACATGGTCATGAAAGAAAGCCTGCAACTAGATACTTGGCTAGCCACGTCCGGTCCAGTTTCTCAGGGTTTGTTTTGAAGTTAGAGACGTTATTTCTGTACGACTTGAAGAATTTTACAATATATCTGATTGATAAATATGGATTACATCAACACATGGATAAATTTAACCCGACACAAATGTGCGCTGTGCTCTCCCGATTCCATACGTACATTGTACATACACTGCTTCAACTTTGATCGGCAGAACTATCCTAGTATAAGCTTACTGCCGCGGCCGCGGTGACTGCACAAAACTTGACAACACTACCCCTCTACTGATATATAATAATCACCTGTATACCGTGATAAAAACAAGCAATAATTCGAGTCCCCAACAAGTCGATGAGACCTACTTCTGTTCTGTCCGATCCGAATGCGAGTTTCTTAGGTTTTATATGGGTTTCAGACTCGGACTACAGTATTACGCCCTAGACAATAATAGATGTAAACTTGTGTTCACAAGCCAAACATGTGACAATACAAGACCACAACGAAAACTGTGAAAAATTTACAGGTCACTCTCATTTTATATATGGACAACAAAATTAGGTCGGTCACAGTTCCATTTGCATGATGCAATGACTCGGAGCGTACTTCCATATGCTGGGAGCAAATCGAATCAATTAGTGTATTATGGGACCAACAAATATATTGTGGCACATGTCCCGATATGCCTTCTTGAAGTTTCCCATTGGTATTCTAATAGCTAGTATATTTATTCGAGATGAAATATGTTTACTTTGTTGTTAAATGCACTGTTCAAAAGGCGACGCGAGTACGATTGGGCTAAAATATGCCGTCCTTTGCCCGGGGATGCCGTCAAACTTCACGATGGTATCGTAATGCTTCTTGTCGGCAAATAATAAAAAATCAGATAAATAAAAGTCAATGAATGTGAAACACGCGACATTACAAGTGTTTATATATATCTAGTCTAGCCGTTTTGATTTATTTTGCCATAATATGGGGAGATCATATTTTAGCATTTATACCCACAGACACTGCCAATTATTGAGAAAGTGTGAGTAAATATCAGTAAATGTTGGTTAAAAAGACATGTAGAGTGTAGTTTTTGTTTACTGATGTCTATTACAACCACCAGCAATGTATTTTTTCACAAGGCTGTTGAGTTTTATTCACCTGTTGACTACGCTCGTCATAGGCTACGTGCTATCAATGTCTCCTTATGACGTCATAAAATCCCGTGGTCTAGGTGGGACCGGAAATACCCGAAAACTCTCGAAGTAAATCCGAAGGGAAGTGACTGAAAAAAGGTCATTTTAAGGTGTTTGCAGACGCTTTTGAAAAGTTTTAAAACCAGAATGCATTCACAAACATGTAGTCTAGCAAATTAGCGATAGTGAATGTGATCATTTTGAATCACCTTTAAGGTTTGGGAGAAAATATTATAAAAGTGGAAGGAAAAGGATGTGGACCATAAGCAGGGGATGGGAACCATTAACATCTCGGTCCCAAAACTAAGGATCGGATGGAGGTTCGTTGGCCCACTTTTCCTTCATAATATTTCATAGATAAGATACAATCGAATTCAATCGAGCAGCGTGGAAAGAAGAGACACTACTGTGATTTTCTCAATTGATAAGATAAACTCAATTGATAAGACCCCTGTATATAAACAACTACACTCTCTGAAAAGTTGAAGTCAAACAATCAACGCCGTGTGTGGTATTTTATCACAGAAGGTTTGTAAAATACAACATTGCCTTAGCTAGACTGAAGTTGATGTTATTATTACTACACTATTACAACACAGACCCAAGAAAAAGGACAATGTATTTTAAATTCAAAAATGTTCTTTCAATCAGAATAACAGCGACTAGTGAGGAACAAATAAAATATTATTGTAAATAATTCATGAACAATGAAACAACGATGTCAAAACAAAACAATTTAAAAAATGTCAAAACCGTACCATTTTTTTTCACAACAAAACAAATCACGTACGTGTCGTGTCGACCACGGTTCTTTACATTTTTGCCACACTGTGCATGGCAAGCCCCTCATTATAACAGTTAATTTGCCACAAAACTTGAACTTCAGAACAACAAGTAATAATCAACCAAACAAAGTCAATAACTTTACATGTAAACTAAAATATCGAATACATATATTGAAACACATCTTACAAAAACATATTAGTAGCTTGTATTGGCTGCATCTATGACTGACACAATCGTTCACCGGACGGGTTTAATTTTCATATAAAACTAACGATCACAGGTTGAATTCAGAGGAGGTACTGATCATGAAATACCAAAAAAAACACACAACAACGTTGAATTGTACAAGTGCAAAGCCAGTTTTTCAAAACGGATGGCCGATGGTAATCATTTCTCATTCCCGTGCGATGAAGTGTCTGACGGTAAAGGCAATTCCGAAGTTTGCTGTGATGATTGACATTCTCCCGTCATGTGCACCGTGTCGTCTTGGTCTTGCGCTGCAGATACATTATCCAGCGATGATACGGCTAAATGAGTTTGATTAGACGTATCTTGATTATACATGGAGCTATAGAAATCAGGGACTGGCTGATAGACAATAGGATTCGGATACAATGTAATGGTACACCTTGTGAAACATTTGCGTGTGAAGTTGAACTTGGTAAATAATACGGCAATTGTTGGTTTACCAAGTATGGATTGTAGAATGGTTGCTGGTATGACCCGTACGATGGTATAGGTGGTATGATATGAGAAGTTGGTGTCTGATATAACGATGATGAAAGAGCTGCTGACGAATAGGGAGTGCTTTGCGAAACTGTGACTGTGACGGGTGGCGTCGTTGTCTCCAACACTGATGGGACTGAAATGTGGCACTGGATTCACTGACCACTATCATTCGTGATGGGAGACTGACAGGAAAGAATGTTTACATTTTGAGAGTAATCCATTTTAAGACGGATTTTGTATATGATAACGTATTGGGGGAGGATATTTATTCTAGGCTTGTATGTGTAGAATGAACTTTATTAACAGTATGCAATAATGTTAATTTACGCATAAAAATAAAATCATGAAGTCATCCACCAATAATTTCATTGAAAATTGTAAATTTCTTGAACAAAACTAAATACCCTTTATCCCTCCTGTAATGGTATATTCCAACATGTGGCGCGAAGTTGACACCCTGTCAGCTGATGGTAATGTTTATATTACTGAAAATGAAAAAGTGTTTTCAGACGGTTTTATGTGTTAACGCTGGAAATTATAGCATTGCGTTTGCTTGCATTAAGTGAGCTTCAAACAGAGAAAATTTACGTAAAGACAACAAGATAAGTGACATAAAACAACAGCCGGTGCCTCTGATGTCGGTTGACGGAAAGCGTATGACTGTGTTTATATCTGTCATGTTCTAAAATAAACTCCCACGGTGTTCTAGGACTGTTCATGCCGACTCATTTACTAGTACTTGCGTAATGTATATTGACACTACCCTTGTCATAATGACACTACCCTTGTCATAATGACACTACCCTTGTCATGGCCTCTAGTGGTCTGAGTCCTAACGTTGTACAGTCTAGTTCCTGACCTATTATGAAGATATCGCTAGTGTATAATCGGAATACGGTTGTCAGGAACTTATAGACTCGATGTTACTGAATACAGTTGTATTTTATATGTAAGAGTATTTTAGGAGAGAATTTTCCAGAAGCAATGAAGTTCACTTTCATAGATCTACAATAGACTGAATGAAGTGACAGGGTAGACTATCAATGTTAACACGTTTCAAATTAACGCGCTAGTACCAGCTGATCAATGTAGTTTGACTCTGACTTTGACATGTAACAATTTACTACATAAACAGCAAGCTGTGTTGTGGATTGTACTTGCCCATCCAAGATCAAAAGTGGTACAGTGTAACACGTTGCCCGCAGTGACTTTTTACATTAATCCCATGTGACTTCCTTTACTGCTGATAACATTAGATAAGATTGTACAAGACGCACCATAGCACATACTACATGTATTTCTCGGTAGGGTTGGTCTTTGAATTTTGAAATGTTACATCTTACAGGTTGTAATTTTGGTAAAAATAAAACCGAGTGGTGTGTATTTTTGATTATGGAATGTTTCTCTATTACAAAGTAATTGGCAAGAAACAGCATGAATACTAACAGTCGCATCGCTAGCCTGCGGAAATGGCCGGCAAGATCGAAGGAATCAATTTGAAAATAACCGCCACACTGAATACACTCACGTCACACTAAACTAGATTTCAAAAGAGCATTTTCGATATTTCTAAGAAAGATACCAGCTCGAAACTTCCACAATATCTTTACAATAGTACCTTCTTCATGTGTTGAATTTTTTAACGAAGTTTTATTGTAACAGTCTTTAGAAAATGTGATTCTGCTATCATGAGTTCAGAGGATGGACCTGGGTTTCACGCTCAAAAAATACGATAAATAAGTTCAAATTCTATTTTCACATGTCTTCAAAAACAGAACTGTACGTTCTCCTGAATCTGAGGCTCGAAACAGCGGAGAAAATCGACGACGAAATCGACCCTCCGTCACAAGCCTGTCACTAAAAGCGTACGCGTTAAATAGGTCAACCTTGCAATTTTACGTCATACTCTGACTCGTTCCAACAGTAGAGATTGCAAGTTTATATCTGTTGTCGGTTAGAAAAGGATTGGTGAAAGAAATCCCACCAAAGAAATACTCTTTGATGTACAGATTTTTTTTTTTAAAAAAAGGTCTACTTGATATATATTTGTGTAATCAAATGCCTTACGGTTCTAATTATAACCTTTATTCAAAAAACTACTTGAAAGAGGTTGTTACGACATGCGTTAATATTGCGGGAACCAGCCAGTCCGAGCGGTCTCATTCTCGCAAACCAGAGCTGTTATTTCTTCTGCTACACTTCGAATTAAAAAACGTGAGACGACTCGTTATGAACGGTGCCGTAAAACAGGACGTGGTTTGCAACTATGAGTGGTCTCGTCGCGTCTCAAGTAAAGGGAAGACGGGCCAACCGACCGAAAGTTACACAGGGCCTAACCGGAAGTACTATACTTAGACTGACGTCCTGTGCAAAGTTTTGACTTGCGGTTGTATGAAGTTAGTTTGCAGCCAATTTACCAAATACTGCCAACAACTGACAAATGTGGTGCACATGATGAAATATTTTGTCATCCATTAATAAAGACAGAACTGCCCTATATAAAGAGGATTATGGCTAATCTATGCAAATGCAGGAAATTTAAACTGCTGTACAGAACACTAGCTTCTGGGTCTTGTTTTCAGCAGTTTTTCTGTGCTCCGAGAAACACACAGGTCATGTATCATGTACAATCTGATTAAAATCCGATGTGGTGAAAGCGGCTAGATGTCCTTATTTACCTCTATTCATCGTGTTGTGACGTTTGTTTTGTTCGAAGTGATCGCCGCCTTCCCACGGCGATCACTCCGAACAAAACAAACGTCACAACACGATGAATAGAGGTAAATAAGGACATCTAGCCGCTTTCACCACATCGGATTTTAATCAGATTGTACTTATGCTAACTGCCCCTCTAAGGCCAAAAACTAATCATAACGTGTTGTTATATGCCACCTGTATTTTACGAAGCATCGTGTTGCTATAATTACACCAAACTTGTAAACAGTAAATACTATATATAAAAAAACTCCTAAAAAGTGTACATTTCACACGCTCCGAGCAATGAATAAAATTTCTAACAATAAAATTTGCCCTCGCATACATAGCTCTAAGTTGTCTCTGCACATCTGCTTCATCACACCCATTGGGTCACTATGTATCCAAGATATTTTTTAACTGTAACAAAATTCAACTGTTTGGCATATAAATAAACAGAAGGCATTCTGGTTGGTTTCCATTGCCTAGGAATAAACGACACACATTCTGTTTTTGTTGCAATTTGTATGGAACAGAATATCGTGTTCCATGCCAAATTGCTCACATATCTTAATTAGTTTCTGTAAGGACTGAATCGAAGGCGAAATCAATACAATGTCATCTGCATAAAGCAAATGGTTCAAAATCTTGCCAGCTATGTGACACCCGACTCCTGCCAACTTCAGCCTTTTGGTAAGATTTTCGATGTAGACTGCAAATAACTTTGGAGAGATTATGCCTCCCTGGCGTACCCCATTAATGACTTTAAAATGGTTAGATTCCGTAGAACCCCAGCGTACAAAAAACAGCTGAGCATGATACCAGTACTGAAGGATGCGAACAATAAACAATGGCGTTTTCCTATCAATTAGTTTCCTAAACAGAGTTGAGTGGTTAACGCTATCAAATGCTTTCCTCGCATCCAAGAAACAAGAGAAAACTGGGGAATTGTGTCTTTTGTAAAAAATCAACAATCTCTTTGAGTACAAAAATGCACATGTCAGTGGAATGGTTCTTTTTGAACCCGAATTGAAAATCACTAGTCACAATATACTGCTCAATGCGACTCAAAATGCACATTTCAAATAATTTAGAAGCTGTTGTAACTATAGCAACTGGTCTATAATTATCTACTGAAGTGAGATATTTAGCTTTATCATTTACTATTGGCTCAATTGTGGCATCCATAAAACTATTCGGAAGCCATCCATGGACAAAGAATGCAGTAAAACACATACTGAGCAAGACAAAGACGATCGGGTTTGCGTAGATGAGGTGTTCAGACATTATGCCATCCCTCCCCATAGCTTTTCCTTTTTCTAGATTAAAAGCTGCCTCTTTAAGTTCATTAGGCGTAACGATCATTCCGCCATCAAACTCGATATTAGACAGAGTAGACTGAACAAATTCCTTATTCTGACTGTTAGAAACAGAATTAAGTAAACTCTCATAATGTGTTTTCCACAAACTAGCAATATCCCTATAGCCTGTACAACCACCAACTGTACTAGGTAAAGGACAGTTAGTAGCTCCAGAGCAAGCCCTTACAGAATTCCAAAATTTCCGAGAATTATTCTGTACAAGGTTATTAGCCAAAGCATCTGCCGCTAGCCGTATTCTCCCTCCGCTTACAAGTCCTAAACGCTAGCTTGAATTTGGCTCGCGTTATACGCATTAACTCCCAGAGGGGAGTTAATGCGTATATACCCATAAACCACCCATATCTTAAACGCATCCCGTGCTCTATCATGTAGATCGCGTAAGTGATCATTCCAACCCGGCACTTCACGAAAATTATTCATATTCATATGCTATTTTTAGCAGCCTGCTTCAAGGCACTAATTACTTCCGAATAAAACAAATTCAAATCGGCAAGGTGGTCGCTGTTGGTACAATTTGGATCCAGACATTTAAGGGTATTACATGGAATGCAAACGTTGCTAAGGTAAAAGTAATTCTCCTGTCATAAGCTGATAACTTGTCAAATTGTCATACTTTGCTCTCTGCCAATTTGGCCTAGCATTAATGCCATTTTGAGAATCAGAAGCGAAACGAGTTAAACCTGATGTTTCAATACTAACACCGATGGGGAAATGATCAGACGAGATAAAATCATGAAAAATCTCTACATTACAAATGGCTTTGTGCACAGATTGAGTACTAAGACAGTGATCTAACCAATATGTATTCCCATGGGCTTCACTATAAAACGTAAAATTGTCTTCGTTCCTACCCAAAATATCGATATCAGAAATAAACAAATTGTTCTCTCCACAATGTTGCTCTAATTCATTCCCAAACAGTGATCCCAAATCGGCATTAAAGTCCCCAAGAATTACTGTATTAACGGTTTCAACTTCCTGAATGATACTATTAATCTTAGCCAAATAACGCGAATATCCATCGTAGTTCTCTCTAGAACATGTCGGTAAATAGACACAGAGTATAAATATAGTCGCAACATCTGTGGTTAATTCAACTCCAATAAGTCTAGTGTCATTGAAGTCTTTAATCTTAATAGTTTTTCCAAGCGACTTTCTCCACATGACTGCTACCCCGCCGTAGGGTCGACCTATTCGTATGCCAAGCTCATTGTTCATAGCCGATACACCACATGCACTAAAGTCTCTGTGTATATTAGAAACTAAACCGAGCTTGGATTTCGTAAGCCAGTGTTCTTGTAACAAAATAATGTCATTCTTATCGCATAGACTTTGAATAACGTCAATGGACGATTTAAACCCACGACAGTTATAAGAAATTAAATTTGAAACCATACAGTAGGTTAAAAAATTCTAATAATATCTCCAAACCAACACACCATGTGGCCACACTGACGACGAGTACGTAC
The DNA here is from genome assembly GCF_964340395.1 of Glandiceps talaboti. Taxonomy (NCBI): domain Eukaryota; kingdom Metazoa; phylum Hemichordata; class Enteropneusta; family Spengelidae; genus Glandiceps; species Glandiceps talaboti. The sequence continues at coordinate 22,869,163 of NC_135553.1, forward strand.
TAAACTTTGTTTTCAACTGTTCACAAGACACTGGTACCCGACAGCGGTCGTTGATATAGCGCTGTATATCTTCCCCAGAAGTCGAAGGCGCCAACCGAGACACAAAAACTTTAAACGGTGGAGCAGTATTTGCTACCTTGATTACACAGTTATCCCCTACCTTGGCTGTGCCTACGGCAACATGTGAACAATTTCTACGACGAGGCGTTACAGTTGTAAAACCGGACTTGTCCGCACTTTTGTTGTCAGGAGTCGATGTTGATGTTCGTTGTTTACGTCGTTCGGCAAACGGTCGTCTTACCAGGTTTGGCGGGTATGTTTGTAGACACTGCCTCAGCATAGGAAACTGTTTTAGGCTGTTCAAACCTAATACCATGACAAACTGTTATCTCCTCAACACTATCACCCAGCTGCTTAGGCACATTGCCACATGTTAATTTCAAGCATTCATCCAACGTCGACTCCACATCTCTGCCACGTGTTACCTGCGACTTTTCCATACAGTTCCTCAACTGGGAAATTTCCAACCGCAAAGATTCAATTTCGCTGACAGATTCACCCGAACCAGGCCGACTTATCGCCTGTTTTAGTTGGGTTACCTCATCTTTTAAAGTTCTCAGGTCACCCAGCAGAACTGAAACATCTACATGCGACACATCTATAGGGGGAAGCCTCGATAAGTCCTAAGCAACGAAACACGGCAAATCTTCTTCCTCTATCTCATGTAGCAATTTCACCATGTCAAGCATATTGTTCACCCTTTTGTTCTGACCCTGTCTCTTTTTAAACCGTGTTATATCACTACTATACAAGTCGAACAGAGTCTTTTTAGCTAGTTCCACATCTTCGTCGTTGAAGTGCTCACTGCACAACTTTACAATAATATCGGTTGTGAGTATATCCATTTTGTTTACGATGAAACATAAGAGTTCATTGATTACCACACCATCTGCTGAAATCCTACTTTCCTCGTCTTCCTGCTGTTTGGAGCTGTTGCTCCCTCCGAAACGCTCGGCATTACAGGGTGGACACAAATGCATATCTCCCTGACAGATTCTGACTCTGCATGAAAGTTCACCAGTCTTGACACCAAAAACAGCTCATACAGCACTGAGAAAAAATTTCCACAAGTATTATAAAGGCCTGGGATTATGTAACACCACCAGGTGTGTGTGCGTTCTCGCACGTACAGCGCAGCGTTGGTTATGGTCCACTCAGAATAGCGAAACAGCAAAACCACGATAAATCGTCACGAAATCCAAAAGTTCACGTTCTTTGTCAACCAACCTCGTCTCTAACTATTTACGAAGCAGACAGCAGAAACTTACTTTCCAAACTGACTTGTAAATCATCAAAAAAGTACAGATTTTCAGAGCGCTGAATACCACGTTCACTCCTCATTAGCATATTAGTCACATTACAAATGGGAACATAAAGGGTATTAAGCTTAGAGATCAAGTTTTTCTTATTGGGCAATACGCAGATGATACATTTTCTTTTCTAGATGGGTCTGAAAGTTCGTTAAGAAATTTGCTAAATGTATTACACGATTTTTCACTATTATCTGGTCTTCGCATCAACTATGAGAAAACAAAGCTTGTTTGGATAGGTTCTAAGCGCCATTCTAAGGACATTATGTTACCAGAAAGGAATTTGCTTTGGGTTGATGAACCCTTTTCTGTACTTGGTATCGCTTTTAGTGTTGATTTAGACAGACTTGAGAATCTTAATTTTATACATAGGATGCAGGAAGTGAAAGTTCTTTTAGACAATTGGACATGGCGCCCATTGTCTTTATGTGGTAAAGTCACTGTAATTAAAACTCTGGCCCTTTCAAAATTTATTCATATTTTCACTTCTTTACCCCTCTCTCTAATAGCAATGTAACTTCTCTGTCAAAAGTTTTCTATAATTTTATTTGGAATTCAAAGCTAGATAAAGTAAACAGATTGCGCCTCTGCTGTGATTATGAGCACGATGACTTACGAATGACACATCTCCCTTCTTTTATTCAAGCAGTTCACGTGTCATGGATTCACAGATTGATACTAAATCAAGATTCACAGTGGGCTAAATTGTTTACTGTTTGGGGTGGTATCAGTCCCACTAATCTTTCACATTTGTCGGCCGACCAAACAATTGATTTTGCAAGAAAAAGATTTTTCAAAAACAGCTTCTGGTACGGTGTGTTACTAAGTTGGTCCAAAATACAATGTAAGAAACCAGCTGACTGTGTTTCCCCAGAATGTATTTGGTTTAACCCGGAAGTGAAGGTGAATAATGACACAGTGTTCTACCATACTTGGTATCATAAAGGAGTCAAATATTTGTCTGATCTCCTGGATGAGACTGGCTCTTTCTTGACATTTCAGGGTTTTTGTGATAAATATAGTTTTACTCCGAACCGTCTCAAATACATGGGATTAGTAAATGCAATTCCTAGACCTTGGTTAAGAAAACTGCGCCGGTCACCTTTCACTCGAGAAAATGACATACTTCCTGATATATTTTTGTCTAGTGGATCATGTAAAAAAAGTTATGCTCTACTGTTCGAGATATTTTCAACAGAACATTTGAAACCGATGATTTGTAAACAAAAGTGGGAACGCCAATTTGGGAACTTTGACGCTAAAGTGTATTTCTCTTTGCCATTTATTATTACAAAGGACTGTACGTTACGTAACTTTCAGTACAGAATTTTCAGTCGAATTCTTACCACTAACAATTTTTTGAAAATAAGAGGAAAGGTTGACTCAGATAATTGTTCATTCTGTGGTAGTTTCGAGGAAAGTATTCTGCATTTATTTTTTGAGTGTAATTATGTTCTAGACTTATGGAAACATGTAGAGATTGGATTACAGAACAAGTGCAACATAATTTTTGAGTTTTCTCCTTTTGATGTTATACTAGGTATAAAAAAAGATTCTGAGCTGTATTTGTCCAAGAAAACTTGGAAATCAATGAATTATTTCTAATTACTGATTAAAAAGTTTCTGTTTAATTGCCGTTGTAAAAAAGTGATGCCAAGTATGAATGGACTGATTCCTTTTCTGAACACAGACGCTTATCAGGTTAGAGCGATGGGAAACGTCTCCCACTATGTGTACTGGAATGAATTTTAAAAAAATTCTTTGATTGAATACTTACTATTATACTGTGTTATGTAAATTTTTTGACAATATAAAAAAATAAAATAAAATAAAATGAAATGAAACATTTTTTTATAATAATCGCAGGAAAAAAGTTTATATAAATATGGAAGACTCCAAAAAAGAATAAAGAAAAAAGAAAGTATAACGATAGACATGGTGCAAAATCGACGCTTAGTGCGCTTGCGACAGCTGACGCGCTCCGCTCTTTGGCGTGCTCGAGCTCAAACGTATTCCTTGCTTGTAATACAGAGGGGTGGGACGCGGCATCGAATAAACCAATCAGGACACTTAAAATCGAACATGTGATCCATGAATTTTCTCTCGAAGCTTGATACCACCTGCTGCCCTCTTGTGGTGAGATATATATTTTGCATGTTGCAGTACATTGTGGCGTTTGCGGGACAGTAAAACAGATTGCCGAAACAGCATATTATATGAACTGAAGCTCCGAAACGGTGCGTCTTTTGCGAGGGATATAAACAAAAACACAATTGATAATATCTTAGTTTAATCAATATTTGGTGCCGTAGAGTTGAGGTAGGCTCGACCATTAACACATAGTCGATTCTGGTCTATATTATTTTCATAAAATTACGTAAAAATAATCATTAAACGCTTGTCGCCATATCTGTGTCTCTTCAAAATATATCTTTGAATGAATGAGAAAACGTAACAACATCATTTGACTGAGTAAACAAATACTCGTAAGTTTGCCGGAAACAGAAAGCGTCCGTGAACGAGGGCGATGTGGTTTGAAAAAAACACACCAAAGTGTCCTACCCCTTCTTTTTTAGCAAATGAGCAAATGCTGAGCTCGTGGAGGTTGAATTTTCATTCGATCTCGCGATCGCGCGACAAGAACAGAAGTAAATTCTACGACCGTTGGGGGCGCTATTCAATCGGTACACTCCACAGTGTCCCGTATATTCTATTTGTATTCCAGTGCGATTCGATCGAGTTAAATATATGTATTTCTCTGCATATTATAATTATATATTAATTAGCGATTCAAGATACTGAATATAATGATAAACAAGAACTTGACGGATGTTGTCTATATTCACGGCGTTATTCAATATTATATATTGTTATAGACAACAGAATTGTTGCCTCAAACCCTTGCACTGTTTATATTACAAGTCTTTGCTTGAAACTTGCCCCATTCTTCATTGCCACAAGCAAGCAACCGCAACGATGTTATTTCCAGAGTTGACAGTCAACGTATGTTCACTCACTGAGAGGATCGATATGTGTTGAAATTGGGCGTTATTTACCGGGTGCAAATCATACACTAAATTTACTTGTAGGTGCAGACGGCATCAAATATTCAGCAGTTAACAACGGAGCATCAAACACCAATGAATTTGTAAACTTCTTTGTGGAAACGAACAATGCATTCACTGATCTAGGAAACCCGTCACTTATTCCTGGAGATATTGTTATAGTCGACAACGCTCCCTTTCATCACCACGAAGCTGAAGTTCTTCTTTCTAATTATTTGGATGACCATGGCATTGAACTCATATATCTTCCGACATACTCACCTGACTTTAATCTGGCGGAAAATTGTTTTAATAAGCTAAAAGCACTTTTTAAAAAGAGACCAATACAGAACTTTGCTGCACGAGAACGTAGCCATCGCAGTTTATGATGCAATTTCTTTGATTACATCTGGTGACACACGGCAGTATTTTATTGACACTGATTACATTGATTTGTAGTCGAGTTGAGTTTTGGTCGTTTGACACTTACATGTATCTCTTGTTGGAATAATTGTCTTGTGTTCAATCTCAGTCTAATGTTCAAACCATTGTATTGCATTATTATCTATAAGAATAGTGTAATAACATCAACTTCCGTCTAGCTAAATGCATCGTCGTATTGTACGACCTTCTGTAATCAAATACCACACGTGGCATTGATTGTTTGAATCAAACTTTTCAAAGAGTGTAATTGTTTATATACAGGGGTCTTATCAATTGAGTTTATCTTGAAAATCACAGTTGTGTCTCTTCTTTCCATGCTGCTCGATTGAATTTGATGTGTTTCATATATTATGTTGAGTCTATTTTTGAAGTTGTGGTTTCTGTGGTGATTATTTACATTTTCAAGAATAAATGATTTTTTACCCAAAAACTGCGTTTTTGTCGATTTTCACTTAAATTATGTAACTTTAACAAAATGACAAATATAGTCATTTTTATTACATATTTGGTTAGAATTTCATATTAGTTTAAGGTATTATTACATATTGGGTTAGTGAAACATATTGAGTTAAGTGTTAAAACATATTGGTTTAGTGTTATTACATATTGGTTTAAGATGTTATTACATATTTGGTTAGTATTACATATTGAGTTAAGATGTTATTACATATTGGGTTAGTGAAACATTGAGTTAAGTGTTAAAACATATTGGTTTAGTTTTATTACATATTGGGTTAAGATGTTATTACATATTGGGTTAGTATTACATATTGGGTGAAGGTGTTATTACATATTGGGTTAGTATTACATATTGGGTTAAGGTGTTATTACATATTGGGTTAGTATTACATATTGGGTTAGTATTACATATTGGGTTGATACAGCCCCATCTATGCTTTCAAGAAGTTGATCATTTTTCTGTTTTAAGAGTAGAAGTCTTAAAAGCAACCAGTTTTGATATACTTCAAAATTGATTAAAGGAATTTTAGGATTTCATGTCATATTTTATAGAATCCACTTTTTGAATGTGAAAACGGAGAAAACGAATTGTTTTGTTAAATTTTTAAGGTTTAACACTGAAAATTTAAAGAAATTACAAGATCAGAAAATTCCAAAATAGATCAGGTGTTTAGTATGCAAAAACCTTTTTTGAATTTGACACCTCCGCCCCCCCCCCCCTTAAGCGAAGTGATAAGGCTTTAAATAATATATAATGCACCAACAGTTACATAAGGTAAGGTTAAACAAAGGATCGAGAACAAAGGACCATCAATAGCTAGGTTTTGAGTGTGAAAATGTTGACGCATCAAGAATCAGCATACGAAAATTCACTAAATCTCGCTAACCAGCCCATGGATTGTCTTATCCAGACTTCACATACATACATACATACAAACAAACACACACATGACACAAGTCATAGTGTAGGGGGAAGCGTTGCCCGAGTAATGTGCACGGCTACGCAAACCTTTATTGAACAGTACAAGTCTGACTGAAAAAGCCTTGAAACGAAATTGTTTGACGGCGCAAAAGATTGTACATGAACGAAAGTAAATTTGCCGAAAAGGCACACGTAATCTACAAGGCTGAAAACGTCCAGAGAGCACAGAGCCGCCCAGGAAAAACCAGAAATAAAAACCATGTAATTCTAAGGAAAAAAGTTTTGGAAACCTGTACCCAAAAGCAATGCTACATGTGCTGAAAAAAGTTGGGCATCTTTTTACAGAAAAGTGACGTTTGTGGAACGAAAATAAAAAGATGATCGAGAACTTCGACTCAGACATGCAAAACGAAATAAATTATTTCGAAAAATTGAAAGTGGATATGCACAACGTACTGGTGGCAATGCTAGACTGATGAATACTATCACACTTTCACTTAAATACCACTACGTTGCACAGAACACCTGTGCAAATCTGGCCTCCTATTGGCCAGTAGTTACGTCATGCCAAGACAATAATTTCCCGCTTTACTTCGAACCACGGGAAATTTAATATCTCTAAAACCTAATCGGTTCTCGCCATATATGTAACAAATAAGTGTGCAACGTTTCATCACGATCACCTGAGTAGTTATTGAGTTTTTTTTGTATACAGACAAACATACACACACAGACTTTCTGTCACCCAATTACATCATCTCTTGTTCTTTTTAGAGGTAAAACTGATTGATAAAGCAAATTCACGTTCACTATGTTTCATCAATGTAATATGCATAAAAAATATGGAAATGAATTTTCCTTTCTTAAGAAAAATTAGTTATGCAAATGAGTAAAAACAAGCTCCCCCCCCCCTCACCATACATCTGTGTGACTAACAAACGGAATAAAGTCTCAATGTCAATGTTTCCAGAGTTATTACACAATTGCTTAAAGCTTGATTTAGTACTTGTTTGTTTTTATACCTGTCCCCAAGATGTTATAAAATACAATGTGTCTGCAATATGCAAGAACTAACTTGATCTTGATGATTGACCATGATGATCAAGGTCAAGGTCTAAGGTCAATGTCTGAAAAGAGAGCTTGCACCTGAAAATATAGGGGTACCCGCTTAAATGGAGTCCTTTTTTTCTTCTTTTTTTTAATACAGTTTTTAAGTTAAGCAATTAAAATATAGAATTTTAACTACAAGCATGGTCACCATTCGGTCAAATTTGTATATGCGTGCATATGCCCCATAGGATATGTCACGTTTGTGCCAGGTTTGATTGAAATTGAACATTGCACGTTTGAGAAATGGCATATAAAATTACAGACTGATGGACGGATCGAACCTATTCGACAATTCGACAAAGCACACTGCCAAGACTCCAATACCCGAGCCAAAATGTACTTAATTTCGGGATTCCGACCCACAGAACAAATATGATATCCAGAAATGTAAGGTTCATTATACAATACTCTATTGTGTTATCCCTATTTCGGTGTTTGAATAATAAAGCCAGTACAGTTGCGTTTGAGAATAGTCCCATACAGCTAAGTACAAACAGTAACACAGTCTGAAACGTAGACTCGGAAGTAATATCCGCTATATCCATTTGCAGAGTGGAGTTGTCCTGGACACTGCTGTTTGAGAATGGAGTGATTGTCGACATCCTAAGATCAATAGATCAACAACGTCTCGGTTATTCGACGAAATTCACGATTTCAGGTAAAATGCCGACCGCATAAGTTCATGGTTACCCTTACAAAAACAGACGTAGATACGTTGACGCCGAGTCCAATATCTCGGATTTTCTTGAAGATATGCCAACACCTTATAACATATTCAGCATTTTACGGTTTATATGTGTCCCGAATATACTTGCAGCAATAGAACCTTATCCGGTCACGTGGTACTATCTAAACTAAAAGTTTGAATACAGTTTGCCTTGGGCAATTCAAATGACATCCTGTATATTCATCCTGCTCATATAACATGTAATAAATAATGGTAATAATTATAAAATAAGTATATAATAATACTAATTTTTATAATAATCAAATTTATTTGTATATTAACCACCCTACCTGGGGTAGTTTTGTATGCTGAGTTCAAAAAAGGGGGTCATTTTATGAACATCTGTTGCCATGGTAACCAAAACCACCATAATATGTTAACCATTTTTTCCAAAATTTGACATAAAACATTGAAAAAAAGATAATACAGTGAAAAAATGCCCTTGCATTAGACATGTATGAGTTAGTGCTACCTGGTGTAACATAAATTGTTAAAATTGGATAGCTGTTTCCATGGAAACGTGTGGTAGACGTGAAAATTATGTTTTCATTATATACACATACATCTCACAAATAACATTATTAATCTGATAAAAATCTTTTTATTTGCACATTGACCCCACTACCAAGGGTAGTTTGTCATGCTGAATTTTAAAAAAAGTGGTCATTTAATGAACATCAGTTGCCATGGTAACCAAAATAACCATATTATGTGATTTTTTGAAAAATTGGACGTAAAACACTTTTAAAATTTAAAATTTAGGAAAAAACATCATTGCTGTTTGAATGTATGGGTTGGTGATATATGTTGTAACAAGGTTTCATGATTTTTGAAATTATCTGTATCAAACCTATGCAATTCTAAAACTCTAAAATCACCAGAATAAATTGTAAATACCTAAAATACCACCAGTTCTTGACAATTCCATTTACGCAGCGTGGTTAAGTCTTTTATCACAAAATCTTCAAAGTAAGTGTACACACACATTTGAGTACAAGTTGACATGATCGTTGACGCCATACTGTATATTATTGTTTGTACTTGGATTTTAACCAACAAAATATCGTCTGCTTTTAAATTCTCCAACTCAACTGACAACATGATGTGCATATGCGTACGTACATATTTCCGGGTCCCAGTGACACATGCCCGATTCAAACGATAAGGTCACAATATAGTTGGGATCGATCACAGTATCACTATACATCGATTGTTACAGGAATATCAATATTATTATCCAGAATTTCTCAGTCGTGAAGATTGCTGACAAGTGCAGAATTATCAAGATGGCGAATGTAATATTTTGCGCGTGCAAGACGACTGACGTCACTAGAATGTATTACAATGTAGCTATAGTTATCACGCGAATCACGCATGTTATGTGCACTGCATTTATGTGTGTATGCAGCATGCAGTACGAGGTGTGCCGTACACACACACAAAATGATAGGCAATGAACTCACTAGTTTATTGTTTACATGACTTTGCCGAACGACTAGGAATAATCATTAATTTACAAGTTGCTAAAATTTACACGAAGTTGACTTAAAAACAGAAAGGGGCATTGTAAATATTTTGTAATGCCTGGTAGTCCGGATTGTTTGTCTTGCTTCCAAGCAGACTACCGAGAGTTGATTGCTTTTGTTTTGATACAATACCATGTACCACTGACGCAGTCAATATAAAAAGACGCAACAATGATGTTGTGTCTACCTGGAAAATTACACACATCGCGGCGAAAACACGTTCATATGGACATAGCACAGACGCACAGTGCAGTACGAAAGCCTATTAGAACTTCACACTTCACACTTCGTACTTCGCACTTCACACTTCACACTTCTTACTTCTAACTTTATTTGCACGCAATGCATCATGGGCATTGCATTAGTGTCAAAATGGCGTCATCATCCATGGCCACAGAGCCAGAGCTCGAGCTTCAACAGGTAAGTTCAGTTGTTACTTCATTAGAAAACCATGTTATCGTAATAGGTAAACGATTTACAGATACTTAAACCAGAATAGCGTGTCTAGCTGTTTGCATGTCCCCAGATGAGAAATCGAGTAACTTTAATCATAGTTCCACACCACGCGGACATTTTTGGTGTGACCAGTGATCGAGAGTCAGACGAACGGAAGTGATTTGATAGTTATCAGAGTAATACTAGGTGTACTGTACTGTTCTGTGCTGAACTTTGAACAGTATTCTACTTCGTGGTTGTCCTACTTTGATATCATTTTGCAAAGAGAAAACATTATCATGTTGAAATGGAGGATGTACAGATTTTAAGACCATTGATTATCTCATCTTGTGTCTGCTTTGATGTATGACGTACATGAGTTGTAGCATTCGTTGCATCACATTTACGCGATATAACACTTTTTTATAGTATTGCCGGTGATGTGATTTGTGTATCAGAATATTTTGCCACTCGTCAAAGCAGAGTATTTAATGTTTGACTCGGGAACGGCACAGTTTGTTTGGTAATTATGATGTGTGAGATAGTTTGACTCTGCTTAGGATATATACTATCTAATGTATGCTATGTAATGATAACAGAGTAGTTTTGAAAAGTTTGCATTAAATCAGGATGGATTTACACCTGATACTTCAAAATTTGAACATTACAATTCACAGTTCATTCTTCATACTTCACACTTCCCACTTCATACTTCCCACTTCACACTTCATACTTCCCACTTCATACTTCCCACTTCACACTTCACACTTCATACTTCACATTTCATACTTCCCACTTCATACTTCCCACTTCACACTTCCCCTTCACACTTCACACTTCCCACTTCATACTTCACACTTCCCACTTCCGACTTCACATAGGTTGTATCCATCACATGTTCAGATATACTAACTTGTCCCCTATTTATTGCCTGTTTTAATAGATTTATGCAATTTAATTCTCCTGTTCACACTTGTAGTCAAACTCAGTTCAACCTTAGTCATCTTCATACTATAAATAATACCACGAGAATTATGCATATTGAATTCTCATCTGTGTTTTGTTGGTGTGCTTATTCAACAGTCCTTGACTCAATCAACTGGTGCACGAAAGAAAGTTCCATGTACCAAAATCCAAGAAGGATGGTTGCATGCTGAAAGTGGCCAAGGATATAAACAAGTGCGCATGAAAGATGGAGGTGGCACGAGATGTATTCAGTTAAATCCAACGGAGTCTATAACCGTGGAACAAATTAAAGCAGAGTCACTGAAACTATTTTGTAGAGGGATTGAGAAGTATGGGAAAATAGAAGAAATGAAAATGCAAATTGGCAACTTTGCAAGAGAAGTAATAGAACAGTTTACAAACTTAAAAGGTGAAGCATGTGATTATCAAGAGTATTTAAGATGTCACGGTTTGTTTCCGAGTAAGTGTAAACTATACCTAATGACCAGTTATCAGGACAATGAGGATGAAATGGATGAAACTGCTCCAAAGGATGACAATAGTAACCATACAGTGAAAGTTAGTGAAGTGATGGATAGTGAAATGGCACCAAAGGATGACAATAGTAACCATTCAGTGAATGTTAGTGAAGTGATGGATAGTGAAATGGCAACACATGGTGAGAGTCAACCATTTGGCAGTGGTAGCCATGACAAAAAAATCACCAGAGCCTAGTAACACTCAGACTGACAGTTAACAGAACTCAGAAGTCTTGAATCATGCAGACAGAGTTAAAAATGTTTAATTTAGTCTTTGTTCATAAACCTTGTGTTATATCAAGTTCCACTCTCCAACTTTCAGTGTGACTTCTTGATAGGTATTAAAACACTTTTTTATTTATTTTTGATATTTGCTGTAATCAGTGCAATGGGAAGCAATTTGTACAAGGAACCAATAGTTTTGAAGTGCTGGCTCTAGCTGTCATAATCATGAATACGTTTTGAAAGGTTGTTAACCGGTACCTGGTAAATTACAGATAATGAGATCCAACCCATTGATATTCATTATATTTTGTATGTTGAATAGTTATATTTGAATAGTTTGAATAATTGTAATTTGTTCCAAATTACCGAAAACCTACAATCCTTGAAGGCACATACATGATAACTGATGCATGTAGTGTGTAACAGAATAAAGAATATGGACAGTTGTCAAAAACTTGTCATGCTGAACCAGAAGTAAGTTAATAATGTTATGCCTGCATAGATATATCTTTGAGTTATCTTAGAGTGATGCATTTAATTAATCAGTAATTGTTAGTATAAAAGCATTATGAAGGCATTGAGATCATGAATTCTAGGTGGAAGGAATTTGTAACCATATTGAGAGAGGGCTGTTCAAATGACAAGATGCGAAGGTAGTCAGCCAATCTTTGACCATAGTGTAAAGTCATAATGTGCAGATTGTATCCATGAAAGTTCATCAATGTAGTAAACATTTACTGTTATATACTTAGTATATCAACAAGAGAATGCATTTTGATAGAAGCTGACACTTGTAATGACAGGTTTTATCGTAGATATTTTAGCATTGATGTATACAAGATAAACGTGACAGCCACTTCAATATCTTGACTGTACCCAAATCCTCAAGGAGCAAAAATATGATGAAATACATGCCCAAAACACACACACATACATACACACACACACACACACACGCATGCATGCGCACACACTGTTATAGCGAAGGGCCAGCTTGTTTATCAATTTTCAGACTCTGTTGTATTGTCATTCAAAAAGCTAATTTTTACACTGTATTGTGAAATACACTGCAATTTTTTAGTTTTTAAATAAACTTTTGAAATTCAAAGACTGTGTGCTATTTCTTAGTATGTGATGAACATGTGGTATATGTGTATTACCATTGACAACTTCCCAACTTGGATGTTAGTTTTTTTGTCATTCAAAAATTCAATTTTCGGATCCTTCATTACACAAATAATGAAATATATCTTAGTCACTTGGTTTAATTTTTATTCCAACTCTCTTATTTAGTCACTAAATACATATTTTTGTACAAGTTCCATCATCATACCATACTTGTGTGCGTTAGAGCCCATGCTCAGCTAAGGGCCCACCCTTTTGTTTGAAGAGGGTGATATTAATAGAATTTATTAGGCACAAACTCAGTGCCCCCCTAAAGCCGTATGGAATGGTCCACTGAACGATTCAAACGGTTCTGAAGTCACAGTGGGTGCTCAGGCAAAGGCCCAGTCTGTTTATGGGATATAAGTCAGTTGAAAGGGCCCAGGCTCAAACAATGACAAGGACGGTATTGGAAACTAAATTGTTAGAAAAATCGAATCTACAACACATACAAAGAATAGCAGTCAGATAAATGTTCAACAAAATTATTTTGAGCCACAAGTATGCAAGAGACAAATTTTGAATTGCAATTGAATGATCAACACTTTTTTACCTAACAAGTAAATATGTAATCAGGTCATCGTTGCCTTTAAATGCTAATGTGAAGTGGGAAGTGTGAAGTGTGAAGTGGGAAGTATGAACTGTGAAGTGTGAAGTGGTAAGTATGAAGTGTGAAGTGTGAACTATGAAGTGTGAAGTGTGAACTATGAAGTGTGAAGTGGGAAGTGTGAAGTATGAAGTGGGAAGTGTGAACTGTGAAGTGGGAAGTGGGAAGTGGGAAGTGTGAAATCCTAATAGGCTTTCGTAGTGCAGTGAATACCTCACGCTCCCACGTCAAAAATCAAAACAAAATGAATAAATAAATGAAACAAAAAATTGCACTGTAAGACATGCCTAGCCATAGTTCTCTTCAGCATGTTCAAATTATATTTTATTTTAAGAGACAAAAATAGTGGTAGACGATATACGGCACCATGACACACTGTTTCGGGTAGTTTTTTGAAAGATTACTTGACTTGACCTCGTTTCCTTCCCCAATACGAATTAGCACTTACGATTTTATGTGCATTTCACCTGTTTCTATTTCAATCGTGCACAATGAACCAAAAACACAACACTCCAAAAAAATACTAGTATACACACTATACTTGCCCATCACAATAATAACCTTTACCGAGCCAGTAAGCATGTAAATATAACTGAGTTCCCTGACCGATTATAAGGAGTTCCCCGGTTGTGGCTCATGATGAAAGTGAAATCGAAAATTGTGTTTGAACTGATATAAAGAAGGCAAGTCAGCTTCATGATAATATTTTGTTTTGTTTTTGTTTTTGAACAATAATGCGTAGTCCGATTGTCTGTCTTGCTTTCAAACAGACTACGGAAAGTCGATTGCTTTTATTTTGGTACATAGCAGCATGAATCATTGTCGAAATCAACATAAAAAGACGCAACGCTGTACTGATGTTGCAATTCAGTGTTGCCATTTTTGTGTCTAACACAGGTTCATATAGACACAACACAACTAGTACAGTTACGTCAAAACAAAACAAAAATAAATAAAACAAAAATAAGACATGCCTGGCCAAAGTTCTGTTCAGCATGTTCAAATTTTATTTCATTTTACAACTAATACAAGGCAAATATAGTCGTAGACAATACACCACGCCACATGTACAGTTAGTCTTCAATACGAACAGGACGGGTGCGTTTTTGAAAGACAATGAAACTGCTTCGTGTCAGTGTGTGGATGGTAACGAACCCAATCAAGAGAAAGTGAAATAAAGTGAGTACATAGTATTCAAGGTGGCTGGTTATCAGACAAAACTAAAAAGCCCAAAGTGTAAAATAAGAAATTTATTCATAATTATCTGGAAAATATTTGATGATTACGCGGCAAAACAAGACTAGCAATGTAGCGAAAGTGTTCGTTCTCGGTGAATTTAACCCTTGACATGGTTTCATAAAGACGTCGAAGGAAACGAGGTCAGTGTGACATATCATGCATGATCAACGACGTTTACATGAGAATACAACTAAATGTTGTCTAAACTTCAGTGGAAGAGAAATTCTGTTGATCAGACAACGACTATTTTCATGTTCTTAAAACATCTTGAAGATAAGAAGCAAAATGTGACACTGACAGACAGGCTAGTCCGTCCGATACCATACACATGAGGCACAAACATACAACCATGTGCATCTGGTTGACTGGAATTGATTGTTATCACGTAATATTTAGCGCTAACTCTATGCTGTTGCTTCCAAATATTATTGAACTGTAATCTTTCTAAACAAGTCATGGAAATTGCCAGAAACCTGATGATTTCATGACTGAACATGTTACGATCAAAATTTCCCTTACCTTCAGTTAAATTTTCTGATGGGAAGCAACATAATCATTTAGTGTGACATCTGATAAGCGACATTGATGATGGGTACAGCGACGTAATTCGTAAACAAATCTAACGTTGCGTTGGTAACTATTATTTCTGTAAATGATCCTTAAATATCAAGTACACCTGTCTTCATAGCAGACAGAAATCTGAGGCCAAGTTTTGCAACGAAAGGATACATCATTTGACTCCACCACAACGGCACACAAATATACTGTGAACAATAAAATAAGTACCAATAGCTCAAAAACCTGGCTCAATGTTATCACACTCGCACAGCTCTGAGCGCCTACAGGGTGTCGGAAAAAAATCGATAATCTTTTCAGTAAACTTTGCAACACTGTATAATCAAAATAATTATACCAGTCAGCGCTTTGGGAATAATAATATTACAAATATAGTAAGACCCATTGCAAATATTGTTTTCAGGGAATGTTATCAGCAACATTATAAATCATAACAGAACAATGTCTTGCTTGGTCATGATGGGAGCTGTTCAGACAAATATCGGGGGGGGGGGGGGCTACTCCCTTATTTGAGTATACATTGATGTGCCGACCTTTTGGGTTCGTTTTCAAGTCATTTGGTCTAAAATGGGGTCAGGGTTTTTTCGAACTCAAGAGTCTAAAACGGGTCCACTTTGCATTATATTTGATTTTGCGTGGTCTAAAATGTAGCTCTTTGTCCTTTGCCAACTCGTAATTGCCATAAATTGCCCAAAAATGTTGCCTCCTAAGGAAAATGTATTTTGTATTTTATTGACAATAGGACCAACAGGCACCATTCCTCTAAATTGTCTCTCACACAATTCTTTATTATTATATACTATTTTAACCCCTTCACTTGTAATAATAATAATAATAATAATACAGAGATTTATATAGCGGCTAGTCTCCATCAATGGTGCTCACTGGCGCTTCAAACTGTCACAGGTAAGCTCTCTCAAAAAGGTATGTCTTTAGTCTTAATTTGAAAGTCTCAATACTCGGTGCAGAGCGGACAGTGTTCGGTAGTTGGCTCCACAGAATTACGGCAGCAGTAGCTGAAAGATTGATCTCCATACGATTTGATTTGTTGAACGTTTCCTTTCGATATAATATGATCAACAGCAATTACCAACACGCTCTTCGTCATCTGCCAAATATTTTATGATAGATTAAACAATCCATAATCAAAAACACACACCACTCATTTCCATTTTCATCAAAGAGCACCCATACCGAGAAATGGTATGTGCTATATTGTGCATCTTGTACAGTCTTGTCTTATGATATCAGCAATTTATATCACTAAAGGAAGTCACGCGTTTAGGGACCGGTCAGTTTCTTCGGCCGGGGGGGGGGGCGGTGGATTTTGAGGGGGGGGGCACCCTGTTTTTGAAATTGGCAGTAGGGGGGGGGGGGTCATGCTGTTTTCAAAATTGTGGATGGGGGGGGGGGGGTCATTGTGTTTTGGATTGTGATGGAAGAAAAAAATCCCTTTTCGACAATGACATAAAGCCTTGTCTGAAATGTGGTACATGTAAATATTTGTTCTTCTCTCTGTTTCTTACATGAATTCTTTAATATTACTTATTAGTTCAAGCATAATTATAAATATACATATACATGTATTACCTAGCTACCACACTAGTTACAGAACATGTCATGTAAATGCGTGGCTGTTTCACAATCAGTGCTTCACTTATATTGCACTTTGGGGCAAAAGTGAACTTGAAGGTTTCGTAATGGTAATCTTCATAGATAGTTCATAAAAGAAGTTAATCTAAAATGATCCCTACTCGTCACTGTGAACTTGTCAGAAGGGATTAATACACTTGCTATTTTGAACACTACATGTTATTGACACTACAAATCACCACATCTCATCAGATTCCAGTTTCTGTTATACACTAGGTATGACCACCTAAAGTTCTCTAACATACCGGTGGCTTTACTATACACGCAATATTAATGGCAATGTTACGGGGCCATTTTTATGTGACATGGGAAACTCATTTTAAAACTTACATTTACGTTAGCTATTCGAAGCTTGGAAATATTACCTAAAAGGCTATGAATAACGTAAGTACTGCCTTAATAGGAGCAAAACAATGCAGATCTGCCAGGGGGAAAACCCCCAAGGACTCCCTCACCCCCAGAGGTCACTCATGCATTCAACCAACAATCAGATGCACCAACAACCTTTTTACTGTCATAATGATATTAAACTTTTCTTAAATATTTTCACTCAATTCTAATTTGAGATGATAGTCTTTTAAAGATGTGAAATATTTGCCAAGATAGTCTAAAATTGAATTAAAACTCCAAATCTCCCCTACCAATGATACTACCAGTAGATGTGCTGACCTTTACTACATGTATATAATGATGCCATTTAACTGTTTAAGAACATATTTCAACCCTATGTAAGTTATAAAGAATAGTTTATGATACTTGATGGTGCTGTCTTGTAAAGCATGGATTGAGTTATTGCTTGAAAGGGTCTGAATAGCCTAAAAATAGCTTTAAGAGTAAAAATCCTCCAGGGCTTCTAGAGGGAGACCCCCTTGGACCCCCACATGAGGTGGACAAATCCCAGTCTCAAGCTCTTCCACTCTTACTGTCAAGATGCTATCAAAGTATATTTCAAAAGTATTTCAACCCTGTGTAGTTGCTTTTTACATGTTAGTGCTGTCTTGTAAAGCTTGGAAATTATTGTCTGAAAGGGCCTGAATAGTCTCAAAATTGACTTTTCAGAGTAAAAAACCTCAAGGACTTCTAGTGGGAGACCACCTAGGACCCCCCATAAGAGATATACATATTCCTTGCTCAAGCTTTCCCATACCTTTCACTGTCAAGATGCTATTAAACTCCTTTTGGAATATATTTACCCTGTGTAGTCAATAATTATAATTATGATGGTGCTAACCCGGGATCTTATAAAGTAGATGCAAGACAGTCAAGCAGTCCACACTGAGTCATGAGCAAACCAGATTGAAACTGAATGCCTTCCGTAAAGAGTTATGCAAGAAATTTAGCTCTATATCTGTGATTCGTCAAGTCCCAATGAAAGTTAGTTGTCAAAAATGTTGTTCAAATGCCCGCCACGCCTCCTATTCTCAGCACAGGAAAGCTTGCCATCCTCGATTCTCAAGATTTTGTTGAGTGGCGCGCCCTCACTGTACACTAATTATATAGAGGTCAATGTATAGGTCACCATTATTGATACATTGTCGCGAAATTTTCTTTGTAGGATAGGCGAGGCTTGGTCTATTTTCCATATTTTGACCACACACATTTGGGTATAAATTATAGATTATTACACTTGATAAATATGTGAGTGTATTTATATCCTGAGATACAGAGCTAGATAAATGATTATGTACAAGCCTTGCAACAAAGAGTGGTAGTTTGTTATCAAGAGAAATTGGAAAAGAACACAGTAAAAAGGAGACGGTGCGAGGTCAATATAATACTTTCTAAACTTCTAATCGAAATTCTAAAAAGACACAATTTCTCTTTATTCATCTGCGCATCAGTGTGTGAAATTTGAAAATGATAAGCCCATATTTGTCGAAATTGAAACGATGATCAATATTTCACCTGTTTCTGAACTCCGCGCTCATTGTAAACCTATTTTAAGGCCAAGAAAAAAATTGTTTTCTGGTGAGTTTGAATCACTTAAATACCATGCCTCAGAGTCTTCTTTTTTCTCGTGTTTGTGCAGCCAATGCAGAGTGCAGATCGAAGGGAAACACAAAATAAGGTTGGCACGAAACCCCTGAAAACAGAGTCTTTCTCAGTAGTTTAGAGCACGAGTATAAAGTTAGCGTCAGATTCAGATTCGGATCTGAGGCCATCTGATGCTCAATATAACGTTCATAAGATAACGCTACCTGAATCTGAATCTGAATCTGACGCCAACTTTATACTCGTTCGATCGATTAATTACTGAAATTGGTCATTAATATTCATCGGATTATTACCAAAACCTAATCAGTTCTTGCCATTACCCTATGGAACATGTTTATGAAATTTCGTTTGAGTTAATGCAGCCGTTTTTTCGGAAATGGTGATACAGACACACACAGACATCATCAGTATATTAATACCTGTCATGTGAATATTATATATATATATGGGGGGGGGGTCATCATGTTTTAAAATTAAGTGATAGGGGGGTGAGCCTGTTTTGGGTTTTACAGATGGGGGGGGGGGGTCAGTGACTTTTTGTCGGCCCAATTTAAAAATCCACCGCCCCCCCCCCCACCAGGCTGAAGAAACTGACCGGTCCCTTAGCTAGGCCTGCTTGTAGACTGAGAAGGAAGGGATGACTTATTCCGTCTGCAAGCAGGGCTACCCTGTCACTAAACTTAGTCTGTTGTAGATGAAAATGAACTTCAGTGCTTCGGGAATATCTCTCCGAAGTACTCACACAGATAAAATACAATTGCATAACGTCAGGACAATGGTAGTGTCATAGTACATTACACAGGCACGTAAATGTTAAATTGTTAAAGTTTTGATTTCCTAAATTATTCTGATTTAGTCTTGCTTACATGATAAATTGAAGTGTTTTGTGCAAAGTGGAGATTTTTTGCATTTACTGCACTGTGAGTGTGTTTCTATTGTGTCCCTCAGTTAGGATGACTGGTCAGCATTGATAAGGATCTCATATCCAATTACATCTAATGTCGTCTTGCTCATTAAGATACGTATGAGTGTCCAGCAAAGTGTATAATGTAATACGCAAAGGGTAGTAAGATCTTTAATTCCAAACTACTGGGCAGATTGTACCCATTTGAGATACCTTACAACCATTTTAACCAGACGACCTCTTAAATAGGTAATCTTTGAAATAGCACAAACCACCATTCACACTGGACATACCCCACTACTCAACTACCGTTATACCATGACCTGAGGCCAGTCAGACAAATTGAAATGGCAAACATAATGAATTCTTACTTCAAAACACCGGCAAACGTACAAGAACATCATAATTAGTGACAGGTGACATGATAGATGGCGAACAATATCAAACAAAGTTTACACAGCAAAGTGGAGAGTGCCAGATATCATATGGATAGTAGACTAAAGAAATTAACGAAGAGGGAAAAAGAACAACTGAGAAAACAAAGTAATCGGCAAAGAGTGCATGCCTTCAGGAAAACCAGGAACATTATAAAAGAAACAAGCGACCTAACGGTCAGAATAGCTCCGCTGTTCTTTTTATTTTTTATTTTGGTAACATGTAGAAGTTGTTCAGCTCCTCACTATTCAGTTTTGTTTTAGCGATGTAATAAAGTGGTTAGTGGTTTCATATGATGTCTCACTATAATACACATTTTACACAGAAAGTTGGTAAAATATTGTACTTTTATAACATAGTCACCATTTCACAAAAAATCTACTGTTATGAAATTACACAAAATCTCAGAAAAATAATGACTGGGAAATGCACCAAAAAAAAAGGATTTTTGAGGTTGGCTATAAATAATTCCAGTGTCTTACAGCTTTAACCCTGGAAAACTTTAATGATGAATGAAATAAACTAGGAATCTAAAATAATTTTGAGGCAATTCGAATTTCAAATTTCTAACAAATTTACCAAAAACACTCCATAATTGTCAACAATATTCAACAATATTAGTAGACATACCATCGTCTGATATTTTAATTTAATAGTCTATGGACCTCCTTGCAGGTGCAATCGGTTTAGCGGTTTTGACTTTAAGTTGTTTACACACACAGACGCCAGGCGATCCCTATAGTACAACTGAACCTCAGTTCAGTTGTGCTAGTAAAACTACACAAACTTATTCACGGTTACGAATTTATTTTCTCTCGAAAACCATAGTTTATTACATCACGTAATTCGCCGATTTTGGGGTATAAGTGCTTTGTATAGAACATACCTGAAGATTTACGAAACTGCTGTCCCATGATTTTCATACATGGTGACATGACATTATCGAAGATTATATATGACTGCAAGGACTACGTTCAAATCCTATCTCTGTCAAGGATTTTACTACGTGCCTCAGCACCCAGTATATCATTCGATTCGAATCCACACGTACTACAATTCTTCGTTCATGGATTTTGAAAAACGTAGAGACAGACAGCTTTAAAATGTGACAAAAATCCCAAAATTTGTGAATTTTCAGGAAAATTAGTCTAAAAATGACGATAAATGCACAGATACAGATGTGCAAACGTAATTTGTTTTCATTCCAGCTGATTGTTACATGTAGTGGCTTTTCCGACGACATCATATGTTCATGAATTAAGAGAATACAAAAAAACACCTAAATTTGACCAAAAATGGCATTTTACTAATATTACTGTGGTATACGATAGAAATGCCTTAGGGAAAAAATCAAAAAGTACTAAAATAGCAGAATTTCGATTTCCAGAAATAGCTAGTTGTGAACGAGGATGTCGTACATTACCACATCGGCAAAAATTTTGACGTGGCGATTTTGCCACCAATATTGATCATATAAAATCCAAACTCCATAAATGAACCACAAAGTACTTTCCCTTTCAAAATTGGGCAATTTTAGAGTAAGTGTTATCGTTTTCTATTGACGACTGTAATATACGCCTTGCTTTCATGATAAGTTTATGATAATGAGATTTGTATTCGCCCATCATAAGAGAAAAAATCATTGAAAGCATACAATACACAAACTAAGTGCAAAATTACATTGGAGCGGGCGAGGGGCTAGAAAATATTTACCAATTAACTAATCTCGTCTAGCCACACAGATCTCAGAAAACTAGTAAAAACATGAAAATAATTATGTGACTGCTGCAATGTCTCACAGTAATTAAACGTCCTACATGATCAATTCTGATAATATTATGTGTCAAAAAATTATAAAAGTTAAAATTGTTCAAGAAGAAACTCTTTATAATCGTTCTTGTATTTGTTTCTGCAAATTTTGTCTTGAATGTTGTTCCATATTTGTGAATAATGAACTAACTGCTAACTGACAAAGACTACTCTTGTATCTTGATACATGGAGGTCTCCTCTCAATTTCCATATGGTATGATGGCAATGACTGATTTTCAAAAATAGCTCTTGAAGTGTGGTGGAAGTTTATCGTGAAGTACATCACATCAATGATTAAATTATTGCTGTAAATTTACACATTTTCTTGACGTCTACAGTGTGTGTTTTCCAGGTTAAATTACTGTTCAGGTGAATTCCAATGAATGACGTACTGTTAGCTATTTAACCACCTTGTTATTAAGAGTTATAGACCTATTGACTTCTTTTCTATTGTGTTCACTTCTGATCACCATGTGCTATGTTTTATTTACATTCATATTCAGTCTATTAGCACCACACCATTTATTCAACTTATCAAATTCAACATTAGCTTGATTGAGAGATATAGTGTTGTGTGTTTCCTGGATAGAATGAAATAAGTCATCTGCATAGAGCTTGAAATTAAAAATATTGGAAGAATTTGGAATGTCGTTTATGTATAAATTAGGTCCTGGAATTAACCCCTGAGGGACACCACAGGTAACATTCAATCTGCTTGAGACTACTAGTATATTATTGATGCTGACATACTGACTCCGTGATTGCAAATAACTTGAGAACCACTTGAGAGGTAAACCTCTGATTCCATAATATTCAAGTGAGACATTTAAACTGAATTAATTACACGCATCATACATACATGTGTATGATGCGTATTAAAATGTGTGTTTAACTTGCTGAAATAAACAACGGTCTTGTTCTGGCCATGGCTAACTTCAGTTTCTTGACTCGGTATCTGAGTTGTCTGGGACTACATGGAAGTATTTTCTTTGTTTTGTTTTTATTTGTTGAGTATGAATTTGTTGAAGAAAAATAAATTGCATGCCACATTCTCGTCTGATTGTACAACATTAATGTCTGTACTCATGGGATCAGAATTTATGTCAACGAAAGCATTGAAATAAGGATAACTTTGATCTTTATTTGAATGATAGCTAGGATACTCGTCTACACATGTTGGAATGTCTTTGTATGTATAATAAATGTGATATATTGTATAATGTCTGTATAATTTGGTAATCCATAACAAGAATTATAAACAAGGCATATAAATCTTACAAAAGTTCGATTTCCAAACAGAAGTGATTTTGAGACAGAAGAGCGAATTTTCAAACAAAAGACTGATGTTGAAACAGAAGAGCGATGTAGAAACAGAAGAGCGATTTTTTCAACAGAAAAGAAATGTTGAAAGAGAAGAGCGATTTTTCAACAGAAAAGCAATGTTGAAAGAGAAGAGCGATTTTTCAAACAGAAGAGACGTTTTTCAAACAGAAGAGCGATTTTTTTAAACAGTAGAGTGATAATACAACCAGAAGAGCGATTTGTCGTTTAGACAAAATTCATTCTCTTTTTCAGGTAAAATGCCAATCGCGTGAATGCATCTATAGTTGCCCTTACAAAAGCAGACATAAATATCTTTGACGCCAAGTCCAATATTTCGGATTTTCTTGATGATATGCCCACACCTAACATTTTCAGCATTTTACGGTTATACGTGCCCCAAAAATACTTGCAGCAATAGTGCCTAACCAGGTCACGTGGCACTCTCTAAACTAAAAGATTACATTTGGAAACACTGTGTGAAAAGGGCTGAATCCATCATGGATTCCTTTAGATTCTATGCTGGATACTGTAAGAATCCAGCAGAATCCTGTGGTATATGTTATGGATTCTGTAGAGAATCCATCAACTATCCAATGGTGGATTCCCTTGGATATGGAACATTTAGAATCCATTGTTCTATCCAGTACTGGATTCTGCTGGATTCCGAAGAAAGTCATGAATGAATAGAAATGGAGGTCAATCCTTAAAATCAATATTAAATTAATGAATATTCATATCTAAATGAGAATCCTTCTCAATATCCACTACTGGATTCTGGCAATTAAATATTATCCCTATATTCATCAATATTCATATTAAGAGTCTCATTTCTGTCATGGATGGCAAGGGGTCTCTTTCATGGTTATGTGCATAGGCACGTCTGCTTGACATTTGAATGATAAAATATTGGGTTCATTCTCACTCTTCTTTAGATCTAGTTTTTATCACCATATTCTTTCCAAATGGTAATCAATGACAGCGAGTTCCTTTATCCTGCAGGTAACTCTTTTACAACTATTTTATTCTCTGTATGTTTGTAGCTCACACTCAATGCAATCAACTATAACAACACTCACACAATATCACAAATATACAAAAACTTGATAAACACAGGTAAGTTAAATTGAATTATATTTATTACAAAAAAATTAAAAATAGCAAAAGACATTACACAATCAAAAGAGCTCGACCAATTTTTTTTCATCATTCCATTGTATTTAAACCTTGTACTTGACATTTCGCAATATTTATAATTCTGAACAAAATACCTCATCCCACTCGTACTCAAAGCAGTCCCGGTATGATCACTGACTAGTCGTGCTTGAATACAGAGTAATCTGGGACTCGATTCTGACAATTGTCCCTACTATTTGTTTAGAGTCAAGTCAGCAATATAGACTCGTGCACCGCCTATCGTATGTAAGCAGGGCTAACCACTGGCATGACCAGAGAGACCCTTTGCGGATTTACATGTAAAACGGGGAAAGATACGAAAAACATAATGCAAAGTTGTAATTATTTTTACTTGCCAAATATTTACATTTTGGAAATGGCAAGACACGTTCATGTCTTTTTTTATATTGCTTGTTTGACGTCAATAGTGTCTTTTGAAAATTGGCAGTTTACTTAAAGTCTTGTGGACTGATTTCCAATATGGTGTCAGTCATAATGCTCATTAACATATTAATCTTTTTTACAAATTACAAAAAAAAAATCATCAAAAATAGAAAAGAAGACGTGCTGACTTGAAATTAACAAATCTGAGTAAGCTACCCTCTGTGCATCAACACACCAGTTATCAAAGCAATCTGACAAGTAGTATTTGAGGAGATGATGAAAATATCATTTTTGAAAAAAAATCATAACAAATTAAAAAAGCACAGATCAACTTGGCATGAACAAATCTGAATAGCCTCATCCCAGGGAACATGCACACCAAATATCGAAGTATTCTGGTCGTTACTTTCAGAGCAGATGGTGAAAATAAAAAAAGTTTACGGACACCTATGATTCACCTATACGTCTATACTCTATACTCAGGCATGACTAACTAGAGCGATGGGATACGGCCTCGAAGGCCTTTCTCTCGTTGAAGTTCCAACATATGTTCGCTTTTCATTAACTTTGAAGTTTTTGGACACTCTTTCAAACGTGCATTCAGTCTGTCTATAATGGCATTTAATTCACGTGTACGCCATTTCGGCCGCCACACATTCACTGTACCATCCTCCTCTACTTCTTCATCGCTCATCAGTTCAGCTCTAACGTCCTTCCACACAGTCCTTTCCTCCTCAATCAGTTTTGCCTCTCGTCTTTTCATCATCTGTTTGAAAAGATAATGTTTTAGTGAGTTACAAAAATACTTCACACACAAGACAGAGCTTACTATCAACATAGTCAAAATTCTAAGCTGCTTTAACTGAAAAAGAAAGTTATCTTGATTTTTTAAGATGACATGGCTCATCATCATGATTGATACATTAAATACCAGTCAAAGAACTGAATCATTACAATCTTTGAAAATCAAGATAAATATCAATTTGATTACGTTATTTGTATATTGAGAGCATTTGGTATACTAAGTAGTTTAGATTACTAATATTGTTATCAGAAATAAATATTAATAGTGGTATTAATAGTGATAATTGATATTGCCCTTTAGTGTGATTAGCGGTATTTTTTCGTATGTATATATACAAACTTCTGGTGATTGAATAAGGCAAAGGCACAGTCAACAATAGAAAAGACACATGATCATCTTGAGTAGAGAGAGAAAGAGCAACCCGACATATAAAGAGGAATATGGCTAATCTTTGCAAATGTGGGAAATTCAAACTGCTGTACACAGCACAAGCTTCTGGTTATTGTTTTCAGTATTTTTTCTGTACTCTGAGAAATGCTCGGGTCATGAAGCACATATTTGTGTATGTC
The DNA here is from genome assembly GCF_964340395.1 of Glandiceps talaboti. NCBI lineage: Eukaryota > Metazoa > Hemichordata > Enteropneusta > Spengelidae > Glandiceps > Glandiceps talaboti. The sequence goes on from NC_135553.1 coordinate 22,895,546, forward strand.
ATAGCACAGGGACCTGCGACCATGTAACTGATTGATTGTTTATTTTTCTGTGGCGAAATGAATCTTACCTTGTATATGATATTGATAAAGTAACTCATTGATTTGTGATGATATAAACCTTGTGGTAAAATGTGGCGAAACTTTTTTTTCATTTTCTCTCTTTCAACTGTATATCTCTTTACTGCCTAAATAAAGACATATTGTCCATTATCTTCCTCTTATCTAAATCCAACCCCAATCTCATAAATACCTACAAATGGGTTGGTGTGAAAATATGCTTTATCAAAGTTTATGTACCTACACAGGGTTTTGTTCTCACGATTTTCTGTATTTCTAATATTATTTCTTTACATTTCAAATAAAGTTATCATTATTCTTTCCTCTTACTGTTTTTTTCTTCTTTCCTATCATGCAATGTCTTATCAGAGATTATCAGCTTTATATTAATTAGTGGCTTGTTTATCCAGTACAAACTCACTGGTTATTTGCCCAATTATCGCATTATGCAGTGAGTGTAAACATCCACACAAAATAAGATTTCACCACAAAAAATAATCATTCAATCAATTAAATGATAAATCAACCACTCAATCAATTACAAGTTTTACATGCCTGTTGCAACCTATGGTCGTTGGTTGGTAACTTGGTACACAAATCAGTTGAAAATCAATGTTTGTTTCACAGAACATAAAAACCTTTCAAAATGAGACAACTTCTCCTTAAACAGCTGTTTAGATTGTGTGTCACTCACGATTATATGTGAAGAACCCAGATAGGGAATGTTTATGTTTTGGTGAGTACTTGCCAGTGAGTCATCACAAAATCTCCACCCCAAAAGATACAGACATTCATACTAGTATACAAAAATAGGACCAGACAGTCATGCCTTTACCCAAACATTCCCTGTTTGGGTTGTACACACATAATCCTGAGTGACACACAATCTAAACAGCTGTTTGCAGGAGAATTTGTCTCATTTTGAAAGGTTTTACACTCTATCAAACAAACAGATTGATTTTCAACTAACTTTTGTACCAAGTTACCATCCTATGACATTCACAAACAATTCATACATGCTTCATGACCCGAGTGTTTCTCAGGGTACAGACAAATGTTGAAAACTATACCCAGAAGCTGATGATCCATACAGCAGTTTGAATTATTTCCCCACAAATGCACAGATTAGCGCCATAATCCTCTATATATTAATAATCACTATGAATGCTAATTTTAAGTTATTCATGACAATTATTTACCTTGTACTGTCTACTCCTCATCTTCCTCCTTTCTTTCTGTTTCTTTCCATATTCAGCATTCTCATTCTCTCGAAATTTCACTCATAGCGGTTTTTAACAGCCACTGAAAACAAGAATTACAAGTGGTCACTATTTTTTTCTTATCTCCTATCTAAATGATGTAATTGTTTATTTAACAGCATACAAAAGTAAGATGACCCTGTACAAATCTTGTTGTTTACTTAAAGGAGGCTGTCTTATTTAATTTTGTACTAAAAAAAAAGACTGTAAAAACAATATTTGCTGCTTGTTCCCTTAAGTATCAATTGCCAAATTCTTCACAAGACATACCTGTCAGGTTGAGTTATTAGTGAGGCTAATACATCCATGATAAAACTAAGAGTATATACAAGTGTATAGCAACACTGCAATGCCTTTGTTGTGTATAAGGAGAGTGATGTGTCAGTAGGGAACAGTAACTCAGTAAATGACAACCTGTGATATGAATGTAGTACTTACACTTAGCTCTGCTGGTGTTTTAACACTCTTTTCCTCACTGATGTGTTTCTTTAATTTTTCTGAAATTAATGAATCTATTTTGGTGTCCAAGTGTTCAATAAACATCTGTTGATTGCTTATGATTTATTCGCCCCAGCCGTCTATTTTTGTCTCCATACTGGAACATATTCTTCTCACAGCGTCTAAGACAAAATGTTGAAAAACAAAAAGCATGTTTATAGTTGTTTGTCGTCCGTCTGTGCAGTAAATCGTTGTTAATCTTTGGTGCGAATCAACAGATTAACAACCCTTTGTCGTCCCCTAAACTCATTCCCACCTTCGACAGGATGCAGCCAAACTGTCTCGAAGTCATCTCGGGGAAACTTCAAGCGTGGGAAAGCAACTAAATCATTGTCACATAGCTCTCCATTTACTTTTTCTCAAACCAAAGAACTTTCAATGGGAAAGGATAGTCGTTGTTGTAAATATCGACTTGACACAGAGTACAGTCATATGTGAACAGACTGAACTTACTGATACATTGATACAAAACACTGCATGGAATGTTAGTGGTAATTTTTTGTGTGAAAATATCTTTCTCGGTATGATAATTCCATAATGACGCATTCGACTATCTGTCTATAGATACATTTTGCATCTATTGCGGTTTGGATTTCTGTCAGTGTTACTAGTATCGTAAAGTCACTGTTAAGACTCAAATGATTGTTTTATTATCTGCAAATGCTAAGATGCTAAACCGGACAACGTGAAAAACAAAACAATAAATCAGTACACCGTAAATAAATACCTGTTTCGGTTTGTTGGCGACCCTGCAAATACCTGAAGCGGTTGAGTGGTGTTTGGATACTAGTGTTGGAACTTGATTCTGAATATCTGTCTGATGCTGCTGCTGATGGTGGGGATCTGACTAGTTGACGACCATGTTGTCTCTTGTTCACATCACGAGTAGAATAGCATGACAGCGGTTCAACTGAACTTGTTGTAGAGGACGTTTCATCTATGGGTGAAGTATGTGGGCTGAGAAGACAGTGCCGATCACCTCTCCGGTACTAAAGCTCAACGTACGCCGTTTGTTTCTTTCCATGGTCGCGATGGTGCAAGCATACGCACAACTGACCTGGAACTGACCAACTGAATCAGCTGCAGGAAGTGCTGAAGTTACGCGGATCAGCGCATGGAATTGTGGGTATAACCGTGTAGCGGTGGTAATGGCACTCTGCAGCTCTGGCAAATTTGCGTTTGAACCGTTGGTTGATATATCTCACCGGAACCCAACGATTGTTGTAACTATAGGTTTTGACAATATTACATTGCCCCTCAGCGATGAAAGTTGAAAAGTTTCTCAAAATGTCTAAAAATTAAACAGTCAACTTTAGGTCACATACTTCTCTGCAAAAGATGTAGCTAATTAAACAAGAATTTATTCATTACATTTATTAATTAAGTTAATTTTATAGTAATTCATTTCTTAGTCAAATTGACAAGAATCACGACAATCTATGCAAAAATTACAAACTCAATTTTTTTAAAATTGAAAATATAATTGAATTAAAACTAGTATCCAGCCTTTAATGTACAATGTACTTCATCTGCACTACACTAGTCTTATTCTGAACATGTTTTCCTTGCATTGTTTGTTGTCCTAGATTCTAATAAATTTCGACTTCCAAGAATGAATGAAATACACATTGCAATTTTTTCAATTGAAGAATTTTAGAATCATGTCGACAAATTGGATGCAAAACAATGTACATTTCTTCCATTAATTATAATTGTCACATTGTAATAAACTGGCTAGTTTGTACAATACGAGTACATGCATGTACAGTTACTCGCGGCTGTGGCCTGGATGTTTATGTTCAGTTACAACATCGGTAAAAATCGATCTATATATGTGTTGTAAATACTGCTATGCCTATCGATACTAGTCGCGCATATTACCATCTGTCTTACTCGATTTTGACACTGTCCCTTCTGGGACTTTGATCGGAGTTCCCGACTTAGCAAGATGGACAATATCAATCGAAATGTGTAATGGCCATAATCGTCAGAGAACTCGAGCTCTTGCGCTCATTCATGATGAGAAATGTGGTAGCTTTCCAAAACAACCGATCTGCTCTAAAGTAGGAACAACGTAACAATCAGTTTGAATTTAAACATGGATGTCAGTGTTGGTTCAGGCTGCTTTTACATGCAAACTGTAGGGTTGCAATCTTGGAGTTACTCCGCCCGGGGAATAACCAAAACCAATATTTTAGGCAAAAAATATCCTTTCTGATATCATGCTATCTTATCAGTTAATTTGTACATTTTGACTGTTTTAGGGCGTTTTACTCAGCTTACACTGTTAAAAGAATATTTACAGGGCGCATACGCCGTACGTCACTCGAGCTCACAACTGGGGTTCCAAGGATCGAGGAGCTCAGATCTAGTTTGGCATAAATGACGTTAGTTCGGAAATTTTGAAGGTAGACATACACCAGATTCCAGTGTTAGCTGCAAGTTTCTGTTAATTAACATCAGTTTCGATTCACCCGATCATACCAAAACCTCATGAAAAGTATGCCTTTCCTCATACCAATCAGGATAAGAAACATCAAAAAACACCCTTTGTGCGGACCTTCCCCGTATTGCCATGTATGTTTAGTTCTTATATAGCGCTTTCTTCCACTCCGTTATAAAAGCGCTTTACAATTATTACCTGGCATCGGATCAGAACGCGACCCTTTAAACTTCCTCAACTCCCCGGAGAGCATACAATCCGTGCAGCCATTCGAGCGCACCCGATTAAAGCCTCCACATTGCAACCTACACCCAACCAGGTCCCCACTTATACAGCTGGGTTGACTGATGCACAGTCATGGTTCAAATCAATGCCCAAGGAGCCACTCAGAATCAAACAGCAAGCAGCGACGGGGCTCGAACCAGTGTGCGAAATTAACGCCGGTCCTTCGGCCCGAGACCAACAGATTTCCGTTCGGACCGACAGTTTTTCAGAATTACCTTATCGGTCCTTATGACCAATTGAAATTTGGAGTAAATAATATCATTTATTCAAAGATAGATTCAATTTCAACTATGGATCTGATCTTGTGTTACCTATTTTACTCTCGACATCTCGTTCAAGTCAAGCGACACAGAGCTAGCTCGCTATGTGCTGTTGTCAATGTTGATATCATGTCTACATATGACGTAGCATACAGCATTTAATTTATGAAATTATGTTAGCAAACACATGATTGGCTGAATTTCTCTAATTATTTGTGTCTGACCATGGAAGTATGTTATACTTCCATGGTCTGACTAATCAGAACGTCATAGACATTCAGACTCAATTTACGCATTCAGCACATGCGTCTACTTTCCGCCATACAGTAATCACTGTTGTAAAGTTTACTGTTCGAAGTGTATGAAACTTTTAACGTGTTTGAGTTCCACGTTGTATTTATAAAGTATGTGGCGATATTTAGAAGGCGGAAATGAGCTTCCGAAGAAGAAGACGAAACAGACACTGTTTTTTAAAGGATGGTATTAAAGCTGGTAAATGTTAGCGGGTTTCCCGATCAATTTACCGGAGTTCCCCATGTGTGTGGCCATGATCAAAACAAACTGACGGAAAACATATAAACTACTCTGAAAATGGCGTTTTAACTGATAAAGAAGGCAGGTACACTTCGTAAGATATCTTCAGTACGATTGGTCTTTTTTGTAAAAACAGTAAAAAAAATGCGTAGTCTGATTGCTTTCAATTTGATGCATATGATAATGTATGTCCTGCTATGTTGTAATCAACGTATAAACTTAGAAATGTTGCATTTTTGTTGCCATTGTTGTATCTGGAAAAATACTGCATCATGCCAAACACGGGTACGTAGTGGTTGCCACATTACAGTACAGTTACCATATCACGTTCCCACGTCAAAAAAACTCGCACTGTAAGACATGATTAGCCATAGTTCTCTTCATCATGGTCAGATTTCTTACACAAACAGTCAGAGACGATACTCAATACACCGTGCACGGTAGGGTATACGGGTAGGGCTTCATGGGAGGGGGGCTTCATTACATATGAGACTGAAGGAAGACGAAACCGGGCCGTGTCACTGTGTGGATGGAAATTGAAATAAAGCGAATACACAGTTTTCTGCTATGATGAATTTGTGGTCTAAGTTCGCTAAGGGTGGGAAAGCTACATTGTCATTAGCTATTGATACAGACGACTTTGGATTGTGTGATTCAGAATTTAGTGAATCGTACAGAGAGGAAGGAGAGGACTGTCACCTCTTAGAGATTACAGATAATGTAGATTTATTGATTCATTCACCAATATTATCTACAATCTCTGGATCTGTATTTCTATGGTGGAATGAATACATTCAGTCTCGGGCCACTATAGTCTATAGGAACAGATTATGCGAGAATGAATATTCAGTCTCTGGGTTCATAGTTACAAAGGAAAATCTCTACTCACAGAGTCAAAAAGTATTTGGTTGTGAATCCAAAATTTACTTTTAATTAAGTTGTATTTTTTGACTCTGTGAGTGGAAATTTCCAATTGTAAGAACAGATTGATATTGAATTAGGGGGTGGGTCACATTCTACACACCTGTTCTTGGGGAGGGTCATATTTTGCATTTTAATATTTGGGGGAGGGTCACATTTTACAATCCGTGGTTTTTTTTACCAAAAAGCGGCTACTTGTCTTTATCTATATTTCCATCATGTTGTGACATTTGTTTTGTTCCGGGTGATCGCCGCCATCACACATCTGACCCCGTGTAATACACAACCCCCACTTTATGCAGTTGTCATGGGGAGGGTAATGTTTTACAATATTGGACAAAGGGGCGGGTCACTTTTTACAAATGGAGAATGGGGAGGGTCACGTTTTACTTAACAGAACACGTGTGATTTCCTCCGGCCCTCCCCCTCCTGTAAATACTGACGGCTCCCTAACCATTCACCCATCATGACTCCATGGTTGTTGCCCCATCATTCACGATCGACTCACGAGCATTTGACCTAAATTTGAATGAAACTAATCTATAGTTTCAGATAGAGATATATAGATTCATGTAATGTATATACAGATATGCATGTGTGTGCATATACCCAGTATTAGTATATGTGAGTGTGGGTGGTTGATGAAATTAAATATGAGTAGTTCGCAATCAATGTTTTCGTTTATGTGAACAGTTTCGCATGCACATATGCCAACCTGCGATACTAGTTTCAGCTATAAGCCTGGGGTTCGTTCCACTGCCATTCAGTAACAACTAAGTAATTCAAAAGCAACTATGAGTATTTCTTTGTTCAATGAATATCAAATTAGCGAACATTTGGCTTTAACCCCAATGTAGCAGCTACTACGTTTTCCTCGCGCAGCTTTGTCCTTAGTTCTTGTTGTCACACTCAATTTTTTCACAATAAACAGTAGATTTCGAACACTTGGCTGTTTGTTGTCTGATAATATCATTTGCTATCTAATATTTGACATAAACTATAAGTTAGAGTATGTATAATATTATGAAACATAATACCGTCCGTCTCGTAATGACCTCAATTTGGTATTTTCCCTGGATAACCTCTAGGAGGTTACAATCTAATACAGTGTACTAGTATTAAACATGTCAATAACTCTATGACGTTGCCCTCGCCTCTTCAGCCTTTGCAAGATACCACAAGGGTACCTTTCATCGGACAATGACGGTCAATGTATGATAAAATACAATATCAAGTCAAAACTCAAATGCGAACCGAACTTAGATGTTGGATATGGCAAAGAGCTGCGTTGCTCGCTTTGCTAGGATAATATAAGTCAACATCGACGTTGATCCTAAACCAGAATCAAAAAGAAAGGGTCAGTTTTACCGTATAATTATTATCTTCCATTGCAATAAGCATAGATAACCCAAGTGCTTTCAAAACAAGTGACCCAACGTACAGGTACTCTCCAACTCTGAGAATACATAAATATCACGCTATTAGCTTTCAGACATTGCGGTACATTGTAATATGGTATAGACTGGTTTCACAAGCATGCCGTCTACAATCAATTTCATCAGTTATAAATACTGATGTTCGAAGGAATAAATTCGCATATTTGAGTACGTAGCTTGACATTCAAACATGGTATTGGTACTGTGCATGGTATTGTTCATATCGCATGTGCAGCCAACGAAGCTGTTTGTGCGAAAAGCTGTTCGTACACCGGCCCTTTGTCTTTTCTATTGTCAGGGAAGGATTGGCTGGAGCTGGGGGCCGACCCGATACTTCACCGAGCAACGTATATAAGCTGCAAGGGAATGGGAAAAGGTAGTTGGAAGCAGGCGGTCTCGGTGTGTTTTTTTCCCAGAAGTTATTACATTTTGTTATTTTTGTTATATATAAACTTCACAAGATATAAATCAATGGTGTTATACCAGTGCTTTTTGTCCTCATTTGTTACAAAACCTGGTGCCTTTGTGCTACACAGGATAACCAAATGCCATAAAAGATATTTGCGGTCGGGGTTCGTTTTTATCCACGAGAGCAGCGGAGAGGGGAGAAAGGGTAGATCATACATGTAACACCGGGATGTAAGTTCCACTTTCCCCTTTAATCTTGATACAAACAGTGTAAATGGTGTTTATTATTTTCTTTTGACTCGCTGTAATAATTTCAGAAATGTCTCGTTGGCTGCACCTTTGTGATATCATCGCCTTTTCTTACGAATTTACCTGATCGACTGCATCTTTCATGTTGTGCGCAACTTATAATACTGAAACAATACTCACAAACGCAACTTCTATATATTCATGTATATTTGTTAATCATGTTTGTGACAGTTAAAACTTTCTTCTAACATGATCATTCGACTGACCGAAAACGACTCACACAAAATCAGTTAAATAGCAGTAAGCGCCCAGTTACGGTTTCACACAGATATATCCGTGGTTTCCAAACGGCATGGCTTATCTTACACATAATTATAGTCGTTGTTGCCTCATATAATGTATGGATTATTCAGTTATAGCATAGACCCTCTACCAACATTGGTGAAGGGCCTATGGGTACAGTATGAATTGAGCCGGCTCAAGCATGGGAGTTTCTTTGTGTAACCCCCACCCCACACACCCCCGTCAAATAAATTGATAAATTGAATAACATGACATATTTATATATGCAACTTTGCTAAGCATAGCGTAATCGATTATGTCACGGAAACGAGTGCAAAAAAGAAAACAACTTATAATTGTGCCAGAAAATTCATAGAATTGACTTAAGTTAAATATACCTCCAGAAACAACAGAACATTTTGGTATCGTCGCACAAACTCTCCCATGAGAGCCAATCTAAATGTGTACGTATGGATATTCTAGGTGATATGAATTAATCACACCACGAAACAATGGTATTATTACTATTATACGAGAAATGGACGACATCGGACTGTCTCTTTTTGATACACCGGCGACGCATTGAATAAATATATCATGGAGTTGTACATGTATTTGTCAAAATATAAAAACCTTGTATAAACGAAAGTGGGTCTTTCGTTTTGTGCATGTCAATTATAAGTCCAGTCTGATCACTGCAAACAGTCAGTGCTTTGCTCAAGCTGCTTGATGTGTTTGTAGCTTACAGTCCGTTATAGTTACCTACACAAATCAAGATGCTCAGGAGCATTAATTTGGTACACTAGTTTTTAAAGTATTGATGTACATAATCAAGGAAATATGATGCAATGATCTCCCTTCCGTTGAATATGTGGTAGCAGCCATGCAATTTTTTTTATTCCTGTGGTGTTATTGATCAGCAGAAACAAATGTTTGTAAGACATCAGTCAATAACCGTTAACATAGACATGTCATGCATACACGCCAATTTACTAATATATTTATAATAAAGTTGTTGTTGTTATCTCCCCGTACTGAAACGGCCCGTGTGCGTGCGTTCGTATTAGTTTGGACACTGGTCACCCGCACATTTTATTATTTGTAGGGTGGGCCGGCCAGTTACTATGGCAGTAATGTACAAGAAATGTCAGCCCTGGTCGAGTATCAGTAATTATGGCTATTGAAATGAGTGGATGAATTACTTGTAAAGTTGTATGAATGGATTCCAGATTGGTTATAACTGGTATACTGTCTTATGTCGTGGACGAGGTCAAAATACTGCATTACATTCATAATACATGCACAACTACACACAGCCACAAGTACGACTACAATGATTTTCTCAAACAGATAGTTGATGTAATACATAACAGGATATGGAAAACTTTAGATTTAATACCCTATCTACGGTGTATTTGGCTATTTTGTTTCATTCCATGCGAAATGGTATAGAGTATACTTGTATGGAGCAAAAGAAAAAGGCCACACGCACAGGTTAAAGTCGTATCGATAGTGATCCGATTTAGGCAACCTACACATATATACACAAATCGGGAATTTGTGTCATACTTTATTGATGATATCGAAGTACGTTTTATTTTCATCACAGTAACTCTACTGTGTTTTCATATAAACTACGGAGCAACCGGGGTTGAGTTGATCCTCTGGGACAGTGATTTGGGACTGTGATATGATTCACTATCGGGATGAGTTTCTAATACCAAACAATGCGAAAACAGCTGTACCTTCACTATTCACACGGGTCTAACTTCCTTTGACACCTTAAATTTCTGACAATCTGTATAAATGTTTTCGAAACAGTAAAGGTGTCAAGCGATTAGACTTGAGTGCATCTTATTGTCTCTAGATCTGGCTATCAAAAGAAAGGAAGAACAGCTAATCGGATGAACAGCCAAGTTTTGTGAAGCTTATAATTCAGGAGAAGTGAGATTACTGTCTAAGTAAATAATCAAACAGAACAGAAGGGCATTACGTTTTAATTTATGTGCAACGTCTCGGCTTCTTGTCTCTCCCAGAGGTCGTGTGACCTTGGAGGAATTATACTGACAGTATCCATGACTATGGAGGCGACGTACATATATATATATATATATATATATATATATATATATATATATATATATATATATATATATATATATATATATATATATGTATACACACACACACACACACACACACACACAAATCGGGAATTTGTTTCATACTTAATTGACGATAGCCAAGTACGTTTTATTTTCATCACAGTAACTCTACTGTGTTTTCATATAAACTACGGAGCAACCGGTACGACTGTAGCGGTTTTACCGGTTACATCGTACCACAGACTCTCTGTGATAGAGGGACTGTGATCGTGGACATGCCAATCGTTCAGCAGTAAAGGCTAGTAAGCGACATGAGGTCACCTCCCTCGTTGCCTCTAACCGCTCCCTACCAATAAAGGTGGGAATATTGACCATTGATTGATTCAAAGGAATGTCTGGCAATACGTCACAGAATGGAAACCTTTTCGGCTGAGTTCCATTTTTACCCCATAGCGATGTTCGGTCGTGTGTCGTATTGTATCGGAAGAACATTCGAGGTCTGGCAGATAGACTACCAAGCTGGGTGTGATTAAAGATTCCCGCCACTTCTTTTACTTACTAGCTCAGTATGTAAGCAAATATTCAGAAACACCGTTCAGATAAACAACAGAATATTACTCATTCAAAACGAGAATATTTTAAAAGAAAAAACTATATACACTATTTCGTCGTTAAAATGAAAAATATGGGACATTCCACATCAGACTGTCTGTGGTTAATACGGTTTAACGGTTTCATCAAGTGAGGTTATAATCCAAATATCGTATTTCGGAATTTTGGGAACAGTCCCGGCATTGCGGACCATAGGCCAGGAATAAACTTGCAATTATATAACTGGGCAAACGTGATGTCAGCAGATTCATATGACAAGTAAAACGAGCAGTGTCAGAGATGACGTGATTTTATGGCGAGATTTCTAATTTTAGTTTTTGTGTAAATCCCAATGTATTCGAACAGAGGGACTGTGATTAGAATCATATAAAAAACAATAAGAATTAAACCATCTGGCAAACATTCGGGTATGTGATCCAGGCAAGCGGAAATCTTTTCTCAGTTGTAATTCACGAGTTTGGACCAAGTCAATCTCGTTACTTACGTGTGATAATACGGGTGTGTGAGTGCTGGAGGAGAGAGGCTGGAGCACATGGCACAGTGATAGAGGGACTGTGATGTGTTTAATGATTCGTATAAGTACAAATTAATGAAGTATTCCTTATAACGGTCCAGTCATAGTTATGTAGTAACATTTACAACATGTAACATTTTCATTTGTAGTTTGACTCCTGCTTTGAACCTTTAATCGCGGTTGATAGAAAAGGCTTTTCAAGTAATCATGGTGGAATGTGCTATATCTTGAACATGGGCGAAAAAGGCACACTTTGGAAATGTATATTTGACAAGGAGAGAATGTAGAATGTAGAGTAATAATGTTTAATCTGTTCATGAATAAAACATGTTTCTGTCGAGTTCATGACCTGTTCCCTCCCGCCATGCATAACATTATGGAATACAGCTTGATAAAACAATGGATTGTGAACAGATAGGGGTCATGGTGGATTCTCGAAGAATCCATTATGGATAACAGTGATGGATACCTCAACACTGGATATCAATGGATTCTCACTAGATTCTGCTAGATACCGCTAGAATCCAGCATGTTAGATACCACTGGATTCTGCTGGATATGGAACATTTCACACAGTGAAAACAGTTTGCCATGAGCAACTCAAATGAAGTCCTGTACACCGATTTACAATTACATATGCTTCGAATAGACTTAATATAGAATAACAATAGTACCTAATCTCTTCTTCGTAATGCACTGATGATATATTACTATTCTACCATCAGATACCGCATTAAGATGTGCTATGATCTTACACCATTGAAGGTATGTTGCTTATACTTGTACACAGACCAAAACAGATCGGCTCCGCCACGGCATACAAAAAACAACTAAAATGACTCGTTTTCGTCACAGCGAGACATGCAGAAGTCAGTATCTACAATAAAAAAGTACATCCTGTAGTTTACCCTGGACAAGTCAAATGAAGCCCTCTATATGCATCCTGCTCATGTTATAACATTTCCTGTCTAGAACTCGTGATTACCACCACTTACCAACATGCTCTCCGTCATCTGACATTTCTTTTCTTCTATATTCACTGATTTAATTGATTAGTGAATTCATAATATCGCATCCCTAATTAGGACTAAAAGCTTAATCACTAAATCCTGAAGCAAAGTCTCACACGCGATGTAAAGATATCTAACTCTATGGCATATCGTGATCATCTATGATTTGTGTCTTATTAACTTTAATTCCACACTTTGTTTTCATGTTATACATTCGAAAGAGGGATAAGAAAGTAATAGACTTCTGACTTTGCTGAATTGTCATTATTTTCAAAGAATGTTGTATCTCCGATCATAAATTTGTACTGTGTTCTGAAAATGTTCTAATGCCCACCCCCAACCCTACCAAATGATATCCATACATGATTTACGTTTGTAAAACGTTATGAGATTTTTTAAGGATGAGCAGGTACGTTACTATAGGTAAGCTTTATTTTCAGACGAACATTAAAAGTAACGTCGTACTTGTTAAAAAAATCTTAAAGAAAGTATCCACAATCGAATACGACAAAGAGTCTGAATATGCAAGAAATAGCTTGATTTTAATAACTGGCCCCGAAGTTCAAAAGTTAAGGTCTTTAAAAAGCTTCCCTGCATCTGATAATACAGGAATAGACACCTGAATGAAGTCTTTATGCATTATAGCATTTTAGTTATACAATCAATAGTGATTTGTTACTACAAATATGACCTCCTTTCAGTGTTGTTATATGAACCTCAAAAGTAACGCATGCATTTATTTAATACCTGTATATTAACAGCTAAAAGAAATGAGCCACATTTGAATGCACAGAGTCAATTAATTTCAAACGATATATACAGTATTCACTGATTTGGCAAAGTGTTTATTTAGCCTAAGAAGTAACTAATTTGGTATTTTGCATTCCCTAGTCTATTCCTTGACTATATGTTAATCGAGTACGTATACGATGATCAATAATATTATCTGTATTTTCGCATATAAATCACCTTCAAACGCAAAAATGTCACAATTTACCTGAAATTTAACAAAGGCGTTTACTTTTGTCCTTTAATTTGACTTTTGAAAATCTAGAGGTAACTTTGTATTGCTATGACGACCTGATATCTTGATAGCTATCTTATTGCACAGCGACTTTCCCTTTCTTTTTTGCCATTATGTTAGTATGGTTTCACCAAGATATCCAGTTAGACCTATATCCTATACTGCAACATTTTAACTTTTTGACGTTTTAACTTTATGCACAGACAGACAGACAGACAGACAGACAAGCAGACACATGTATAACATAACCTCCCCTTATGGGAGGTAAAGATCATGCCTCATAGAGACTCCATTCAGGTGTCTACAGATATATACATTGCTTCTGATATTTGATGCTCACAGTCAAGGGACAAAGTCCTAAAAGAAAGCATCTGTCTGTCTGTCTGTCTGTCTGTCTGTCTGTGTCCGAACTTACATATCTGTCTGTCTGTCTGTCTGTCTGTCTGTCTGTCTGTCTGTCTGTCTGTCTGTCTGTCTCTGTTCGTTTATCTCTGGACGTGGTATCTCAAAAACTACTCCATCAATTTTTTTTGTGGTTTATAATTTTCATATATGATTTAAGTTGATAACTGGTAGCAGGCTTCACTGGAGTTTCCTATATAAATAAGCATTATTTACAAATGATGACACATAATACTGTACTGGGCCATAATACTGTAACAGGAGATGAAATCAAATGAAATCATACTAAACGAGACGATATAAATAAGTATAACATAACAACACAAGATAGGATAAAAAAAACATTAAGATACCAGATTTAAACTGAATGCCTTCCATAAGGAATTTAATGATTTATGCAAAAAATTTAGCTCTATATCTGTGATTCGTCAAGTCCCAATGAAAGTTAGTTGTCCAAAATGTTGTTGAAATGCCCGCCACGCCTCCTATTCTCAGGAAAGGAAAGCACAGGAAAGCTTGCCATCCTCGACTTCACTCTGCTTTCATGATCCCCTGCATACCCGGGATATGGCATGTGCGTGTTGAACTTCCTTCTGTCCCACCATGAGTTTACACATTCATCACTATGGGAAAATTGTCAAGATTTTGTTGAGTGGCACGCCCTCACTATACACTAATTATATAGAGGTCAATGTATAGGTCACCATTATTGATACATTGTCACGAAATTTTCTTCTTAGGCTAGGCGAAACTTGGTCTATTTTTCATATTTTGACCACACACATTTGGGTATAAATTATGGATTACTTCACTTGATAAATATGTGAGAGTGTATTTATATCCTGAGATACAGAGCTAGATAAATGATTATGTACAAGCCTTGCAACAAAGAGTGGTAGTTTGTTATCAAGAGAAATTGGAAAAGAACACAGTAAAAAGGAGACGGTGCGATGTCAATATAATACTTTCTAAACTTCTAATCGAAATTCTAAAAAGACACAATTTCTCTTTATTCATCTGCGCATTAGTGTGTGAAATTTGAAAATGATAAGTCCATATTTGTCGAAATTGAAACATGATAAATATTTCACCTGTTTGTGAACTCCGCGCTCATTGTAAACCTATTTTAAGGCCAAGAAAAAAAAATGTTTTCTGGTGAGTTTGAATCACTTAAATACCCTGCCTCGGTCTTCTTTTTTCTCGTGTTTGTCCAGACAATGCAGAGTGCAGATCCAAGGGAAACACAAAATAAGATTGGCATGAAACCCCTGAAAACAAGAGTCTTTCTCAGTGTAGAGCTATGTAGAGCACGAGTATAAAGTTGGCGTCAGATTCAGATTCAGGTAGCGTCATATTGAGCGTCAGATAGCCTCAGATACGAATACACCCGATGGCAGTGAAGCAGAATCCTTCCATGTAGTCTCAACAGTATTATTTCAGGTTTTAGTCTGTCAGGTGTCTTCTTATCTGAGGCCATCTGATGCTCAATATAACGTTCATAAGATAACGCTACCTGAATCTGAATCTGACGCCAACTTTATACTCATTCGATTGATTAATTCCTCAAATTGGTCATTACTATTCATCGGATTATTACGAAAACTTAATCAGTTCTTGCCATTACCCTACGGAACATGTTTCTGAAATTTTGTTTGAATTGATGCAGCCGTTTTTTCGGAAATGGTGATACAGACACACACACACGCACAGACACACAGACTTCATCGCTATATTAAAACCTTCCCTACGGAAGGTAAAAATGAGATGATATAATATTCAATCAAGCAGTAAGTCAGTCAACAAGACAGTCTGAGAGACGGGCGGACTGACAGACAGACAGACAGAGAGACGGAAAAACAAAGACAAATGGACAGACAGACACTCACACACACACATGTATACAATGATTTTTAATAACTTTACGATATTAAAACTATGACATGTACTGCCACATTTAGCGACACAGCATTCTATTGTCAGAAATGGGTGTCGAAGGAAACTTGAAACTAAGTACATTTTGTGCTTGAAAATAAAGTTCATTCCAAAAGATTGGTATGAAGTGGAATTTAACTAATATCATAACTAGGCAAAGCCCATAACCTTGCGCAGGGTGGCCTCACGATGATATTGTAGATAGCACCTCCACGTGGACAATGCACATAACATTTAGAATGCGCATGCATAGTCATTGCCCCGCAATGCATCCTTGGGTAAAACGACCCCCCAAAAAGCGCATAGTATATAGGACGCGCATGCATACTAGTCATTGAGCCGCTACGCGGCTGCTGCGGGAGCTATTAATAGCACAACATGTTAATTATGAAAGTTGTGCCCATAGATTAAACATTGGGTTTTGTACAGGGATATTTATTCGCATTTATAAGGCAAATATTTTTTTTACAATCGTACATTGCCAAAATCTAATTCAGTTATAGCACATGAAGTTAAATGAAAATGCAGGTTTAAGTTATAGTCGTGTTATACATTGAAGCCTCACGAAAAGAACGTCCACCATATTCACTTTTGTTGGCTTTCTTTGCCCAGTGGGATCTAGGAGACTCTGCTCACCTGGTTCTAATTGGGGAGCATTGGCCACAATGATAAGCATCAGAAATAGAAGCATATCTAACAAACCTTACTGTATTTACGAGGTGCTTACAATAAATTCTTTTATGTTGTAAATTGAAGAAGTAGTATGGAAAGTTTTGACTCGCACATTACTTGAGCGGATACATTTGTTAATCACCACGCTACGACAATTACAAATAATAGCGCTCAACTCGATTCAGGTTTTATGTTAGATTGACAGAAAGCGCTCATGCATTAATCACGTGAATTATTACTTTGGGAGTAATTCGGAAAATTATGTTTTGGCAGATGACATATACCGATTGTTTTAATCTTTTGCAGCCGTATAAGTATTCTGTTTTTAAAGTTTAATTCTGTCATGCTTTCGAATTGTATTAAAGCAACATTGTAGTTAATTGGTACAAACAAAGACAATATTGATATGAAATGGAATTGAATGTCGCCGAATTACTTTAGCTTTCGGTAGACTGGCACCAGTACTAGTCCATTGGGAGATTTATAACTTCTTCTTTTGAAAGTAAAATCTCATAATCTTTCAAATATTTCCAGTTTATTGAATACTTTCAGATGTTTAAAGAAGATGTCCCCATGTCTTTTTAAAATCCGAATACTAATAGTCACCTAAGACTATTTCGCAATCTCACTCAGGCTATTATAAGCTTATCACACAAAAAGACAGTCATGTATTTAAAAAAAAAATATTTTATTCAAATGAAGAATGGACAAATTCTAGTCACTGTACTTGAGCAAGTCTAAACTAAGCCTTGAACAAAAGAACACCGGATTTGTTTGCACATGTGATCTGCGCATAGTTAAAATCAACCATTTGTTTTAAAATAATGATATTAATTGAAATTTTAGCCTTTCTAGGCCACATCATGCAAGTCAAGAAAAGAAAACAGGTCTGTGATTGAGGTCAAACAACGACAGTCCTAGGGAGTCAATTAATTTTATACAATATGTAGTATTGAAAGCGAGTACGTATATGATGATCTGTCATATAATATTCTCTGTATTTTCGCATATAAAACACCTTCAAACGCGAAAATTTAACGATAATTTACCTAAAAAATACGTTTACTTTTTTACTTTAACTTGTCCAAATCTAGAGATAATTTCATCTTGCTATGACGACCTGATATTTTGATAGCTATCTAATTGCAATTGTACAGCGACTTTCCCTTACTTTTTCGTCATTTCGTTAGTATGGTTTCACGAACATATACTCCACATTGTCCAACCAGTATACATGTAGACATATCCTATGCTAAAAAGGATTGCATTTATGAAACATTGAAAATGACATGCAGTGTTGGATAAAGAACTATTCTAGACCTTTGAGTTGATTTTGTTTAGACCATTCAGTTTCATTTGTATACTTAATCCAAGGAATTAGGAAGTCACAAGTCATAAACTCAGTGTTCCATGTATTTGAGATCTTCAGACGACTGATTCAGCTTGCTTTAGTCTTTGTTCAATAAAATTTTAGTAGCATACAACAAGATCGACGAAACTTCGTCTATGGGGGGGGGGGGGGTTCTGACGAATTGGTAACACGATTGCCTATTTCATGAACTGGGTAATTTAATCTAATTCATTTCACAGATTGGGGGTAACACACACACACACACACACACACACACAAGATATTATCAAAGACAGATTATGTTAGATATTGAAGACCTTAAAACGCACATAACCCAACTGAGTTTTGGAACCATATTAATAAACCTTGCCCAAAGAAGAATAATGATAACCTTTGGGAAGTTTTTGGGTAAAATAACAGCATAATAAATTATGTTAATTTTGTATTACATGCATAGAAATCTGACTTTGAGGAGCTCTTTAACCTTTCTAGAGTTGAGGGAGGAGTTGACTTCGATGACGAGTTTTATTATGTTTTAAAAGCTAACACACAACTTGAAACACAATTGACAGAGGAAAATGATAATGTTCCCTTGAATCTTGAGATTTCAACTGAGGAAGTAACTAAAGTTGTAAATCGTTCGCTCTTTCAATTAAATTTTACTTTTGGGAAGTACCAACAGTGTGGGGAAAAGACAATACCTAAAAGTGCACTTAATGATCCTTGGGTACCTCTAAATTACAGAGGTATTAGTCTTCTCTCAACTGTTAGCAAACTGTACTCTGGAATTTTGAATAATAAACTGGTTCAATACTTAGACTCTGAAAATATTACTGTAGATGAACAAAATGGTTTTAGAAAGGCAAGAGCCTGAATTGATCATATATATGTTATCAACACCATTGTAAGAAATAGAAAAGCCAAGGGTTTACACACCTTTGCAGCATTTGTGGACATGGAAAAAGCTTTCGATTGGGTAAATAGAGATATGCTTTTCTTTAAACTACTTCAAAGTGCGGGTATCAATGGGAAATTTTACAATGCCGTCAAGAGTTTGTATGAAAATCAAATCTCATGTGTAAATATTAATGGTTCATTTTCACCATGGTTTTCTACTAGTTCTGGTGTTAGACAAGGAGATGTTCTGTCCTCTACCCTTTTTGCTGTGTATTTGAATGATCTTGCCATAGAAATCAAGAATCTTCATTTGGGTATCCCAGCAGGTGACCAAGATGTTAGTATTCTGTTATACGCGGATGATGATGTCATTTTGGCTGAAAGTGAAGAAAATCTCCAAAAAAGTATTGACTGTCTAGAAAATTGGCACAAAAGATGGCGTATGGGTTATCAATCAAAACAAAACACAAATTGTTCATTTCAGGAATCAAAATAAAGAGAGATCCAATTATAAGTTCAGGTATGCAGGTCAAAACCTAAATACAGTTTCAAAGTACAAATACCTTGGGGTTATTCTGGATGAATTTCTAAATTTTGAGATAACCTCTGACCTCTTATGCAATGCTGCAGTGAGGGCCTTAGGGGCAGTGATTTCAAAAATACATAGATTTAGGGACTTTCGCTATAACACTTACACCACACTTACTGTTTAATTCATGTGTTGTACCAATCCTGGACTACTGTGCTGGTATATGTGGTTTGGGTAATTTCAAAAACTGCTATTCTATTCAAAATAGGGCCATCCGTTATTTATGGGAGTACATAATTTTGAACCTAAGTTAGCTTTGAATGGAGATAAGGGATGGGACAGCTCAGCCCTTCGCCGGAAAATTAACATCAAGAGATTTTTTAATAGATTACTGAAGATACCAGATAATAGGATCACAAAATCAGTGTTTCGGTGGGACTTCACCTTATTTCGTGAATCAAAAATCTGGTGTCATGATGTATTTAAGATTTTCTCTGAATTTAGGTTACAACATAAATTCGCCAACTTGGAACCAATAACTACTAATGAAGCAACTGCATTATTAAGAAATGTTCAATGGGAATCAGAAATAATGACATAACCCAAGTTGAGAACATATACTCCTTTCAAAAAACTTACGGAAAAGAAAATTATTTAAGAGGGGTTATGTCCCGTGCAAAACGCTCCATAATGGCTCAATTTAGACTGTTTGTCGTTTGTCGTAGCTCAATTTAGACTCCCACTTAAAATAGAAACAGGCAGATTTTGTGGACTTGAAGTCGAAGACAGAAAATGCGACTTCTGTCAAAACACACCAGTGGATGAGGTACACTTTATGTTTTACTGTAATGTATACATATATAGTCACTTTATTGTAGTCAAAGGCCATAGGCCCAAAATACAATTTACACATGTACTTCCATGTACTTCCAAATGTTCTAATGCCCACCCCCAACCCTACCAAATGATATCCATACATGATGTACGTTTCTAAAACGTAATGAGATTTTTTAAGGATGAGCAGGTACGTTACTATAGGTAAGCTTTATTTTCAGACGAACATTAAAAGTAACGTCGTACTTGTTAAAAAAATCTTAAAGAAAGTATCCACAATCGAATACGACAAAGAGTCTGAATATGCAAGAAATAGCTTGATTTTAATAACTGGCCCCGAAGTTCAAAAGTTAAGGTCTTTAAAAAGCTTCCCTGCATCTGATAATACAGGAATAGACACCTGAATGAAGTCTTTATGCATTATAGCATTTTAGTTATACAATCAATAGTGATTTGTTACTACAAATATGACCTCCTTTCAGTGTTGTTATATGAACCTCAAAAGTAACGCATGCATTTATTTAATACCTGTATATTAACAGCTAAAAGAAATGAGCCACATTTGAATGCACAGAGTCAATTAATTTCTAACGATATATACAGTATTCACTGATTTGGCAAAGTGTTTATTCAGCCTAAGAAGTAACTAATTTGGTATTTTGCATTCCCTAGTCTATTCCTTGACTATATGTTGAAAGCGAGTACGTATACGATGATCAATAATATTATCTGTATTTTCGCATATAAATCACCTTCAAACGCAAAAATGTCACAATTTACCTGAAATTTAACAAAGGCGTTTACTTTTGTCCTTTAATTTGACTTTTGAAAATGTAGAGGTAATTTTGTATTGCTATGACGACCTGATATCTTGATAGCTATCTTATTGCACAGCGACTTTCCCTTTCTTTTTTGCCATTATGTTAGTATGGTTTCACCAAGATATCCAGTTAAACCTATATCCTATACTGCAACATTTTAACTTTATGACGTTTTAACTTTATGCACAGACAGACAGACAGACAGACAGACAAGCAGACACATGTATAACATAACCTCCCCTTATGGGAGGTAAAGATCATGCCTCATAGAGACTCCATTCAGGTGTCTACAGATATATACATTGCTTCTGATATTTGATGCTCACAGTCAAGGGACAAAGTCCTAAAAGAAAGCATCTGTCTGTCTGTCTGTCTGTCTGTCTATATGTCTGTCTGTCTGTCTGTCTGTCTGTCTGTCTGTGTCCGAACTTACATATCTGTCTGTCTGTCTGTCTGTCTGTCTGTCTCTGTTCGTTTATCTCTGGACGTGGTATCTCAAAAACTACTCCATCAATTTTTTTTTTGGTTTATAATTTTCATATATGATTTAAGTTGATAACTGGTAGCAGGCTTCACTGGAGTTTCCTATATAAATAAGCATTATTTACAAATGATGACACATAATACTGTACTGGGCCATAATACTGTAACAGGAGATGAAATCAAATGAAATCATACTAAACGAGACGATATAAATAAGTATAACATAACAACACAAGATAGGATTGAAAAAACATTAAGATACCAGATTTAAACTGAATGCCTTCCATAAGGAATTTAATGATTTATGCAAGAAATTTAGCTCTATATCTGTGATTCGTCAAGTCCCAATGAAAGTTAGTTGTCCAAAATGTTGTTGAAATGCCCGCCACGCCTCCTATTCTCAGGAAAGGAAAGCACAGGAAAGCTTGCCATCCTCGACTTCACTCTGCTTTCATGATCCCCTGCATACCCGGGATATGGCATGTGCGTGTTGAACTTCCTTCTGTCCCACCATGAGTTTACACATTCATCACTATGGGAAAATTGTCAAGATTTTGTTGAGTGGCACGCCCTCACTATACACTAATTATGTAGAGGTCAATGTATAGGTCACCATTATTGATACATTGTCACGAAATTTTCTTCTTAGGCTAGGCGAAACTTGGTCTATTTTCCATATTTTGACCACACACATTTGGGTATAAATTATGGATTATTTCACTTGATAAATATGTGAGAGTGTATTTATATCCTGAGATACAGACCTAGATAAATGATTATGTACAAGCCTTGCAACTAACAGTGGTAGTTTGTTATCAAGAGAAATTGGAAAAGAACACAGTAAAAAGGAGACGGTGCGAGGTCAATATAATACTTTCTAAACTTCTAATCGAAATTCTAAAAAGACACAATTTCTCTTTATTCATCTGCGCATTAGTGTGTGAAATTTGAAAATGATAAGTCCATATTTGTCGATATTGAAACATGATAAATATTTCACCTGTTTGTGAACTCCGCGCTCATTGTAAACCTATTTTAAGGCCAAGAAAAAAAATTGTTTTCTGGTGAGTTTGAATCACTTAAATACCCTGCCTCGGTCTTCTTTTTTCTCGTGTTTGTCCAACCAATGCAGAGTGCAGATCCAAGGGAAACACAAAATAAGATTGGCATGAAACCCCTGAAAACAAGAGTCTTTCTCAGTGTAGAGCTATGTAGAGCACGAGTATAAAGTTGGCGTCAGATTCAGATTCAGGTAGCGTCATATTGAGCGTCAGATAGCCTCAGATACGAATACACCCGATGACAGTGAAGCAGAATCCTTCCATGTAGTCTCAACAGTATTATTTCAGGTTTTAGTCTGTCAGGTGTCTTCTTATCTGAGGCCATCTGATGCTCAATATAACGTTCATAAGATAACGCTACCTGAATCTGAATCTGAATCTGACGCCAACTTTATACTCATTCGATTGATTAATTCCTCAAATTGGTCATTACTATTCATCGGATTATTACGAAAACTTAATCAGTTCTTGCCATTACCCTACGGAACATGTTTCTGAAATTTTGTTTGAATTGATGCAGCCGTTTTTTCGGAAATGGTGATACAGACACACACACGCACAGACACACAGACTTCATCGCTATATTAAAACCTTCCCTACGGAAGGTAAAAATGAGATGATATAATATTCAATCAAGCAGTAAGTCAGTCAACAAGACAGTCTGAGAGACGGGCGGACTGACAGACAGACAGACAGAGAGACGGAAAAACAGAGACAAATGGACAGACAGACACTCACACACACACATGTATACAATTATTTTTAATAACTTTACGATATTAAAACTATGACATTTACTGCCACATTTAGCGACACAGCATTCTATTGTCAGAAATGGGTGTCGAAGGAAACTTGAAACTAAGTACATTTTGTGCTTGAAAATAAAGTTCATTCCAAAAGATTGGTATGAAGTGGAATTTAACTAATATCATAACTAGGCAAAGCCCATAACCTTGCGCAGGGTGGCCTCACGATGATATTGTAGATAGCACCTCCACGTGGACAATGCACATAACATTTAGAATGCGCATGCATAGTCATTGCTCCGCAATGTATCCTTGGGTAAAACGACCCCCCCCAAAAGCGCATAGTATATAGGACGCGCATGCATACTAGTCATTGAGCCGCTACGCGGCTGCTGCGGGAGCTATTAATAGCACAACATGTTAATTATGAAACTTGTGCTCATAGATTAAACATTGGGTTTTGTACAGGGATATTTATTCGCATTTATAAGGCAAATATTTTTTTTACAATCGTACATTGCCAAAATCTAACTCAGTTATAGCACATGAAGTTAAATGAAAATGCAGGTTTAAGTTATAGTCGTGTTATACATTGAAGCCTCACGAAAAGAACGTCCACCATATTCACTTTTGTTGGCTTTCTTTGCCCAGTGGGATCTAGGAGACTCTGCTCACCTGGTTCTAATTGGGGAGCATTGGCCACAATGATAAGCATCAGAAATAGAAGCATATCTAACAAACCTTACTGTATTTACGAGGTGCTTACAATAAATTCTTTTATGTTGTAAATTGAAGAAGTAGTATGGAAAGTTTTGACTCGCACATTACTTGAGCGGATACATTTGTTAATCACCACGCTACGACAATTACAAATAATAGCGCTCAACTCGATTCAGGTTTTATGTTAGATTGACAGAAAGCGCTCATGCATTAATCACGTGAATTATTACTTTGGGAGTAATTCGGAAAATTATGTTTTGGCAGATGACATATACCGATTGTTTTAATCTTTTGCAGCCGTATAAGTATTCTGTTTTTAAAGTTTAATTCTGTCATGCTTTCGAATTGTATTAAAGCAACATTGTAGTTAATTGGTACAAACAAAGACAATATTGATATGAAATGGAATTGAATGTCGCCGAATTACTTTAGCTTTCGGTAGACTGGCACCAGTACTAGTCCATTGGGAGATTTATAACTTCTTCTTTTGAAAGTAAAATCTCATAATCTTTCAAATATTTCCAGTTAATTGAATACTTTCAGATGTTTAAAGAAGATGTCCCCATGTCTTTTTAAAATCCGAATACTAATAGTCACCTAAGACTATTTCGCAATCTCACTCAGGCTATTATAAGCTTATCACACAAAAAGACAGTCATGTATTTAAAAAAAAAATATTTTATTCAAATGAAGAATGGACAAATTCTAGTCACTGTACTTGAGCAAGTCTAAACTAAGCCTTGAACAAAAGAACACCGGATTTGTTTGCACATGTGATCTGCGCATAGTTAAAATCAACCATTTGTTTTAAAATAATGATATTAATTGAAATTTTAGCCTTTCTAGGCCACATCATGCAGGTCAAGAAAAGAAAACAGGTCTGTGATTGAGGTCAAACAACGACAGTCCTAGGGAGTCAATTAATTTTATACGATATGTATATATAGTATTGAAAGCGAGTACGTATATGATGATCTGTCATATAATATTCTCTGTATTTTCGCATATAAAACACCTTGAAACGCGAAAATTTAACGATAATTTACCTAAAAAATACGTTTACTTTTTTACTTTAACTTGTCCAAATCTAGAGATAATTTCATCTTGCTATGACGACCTGATATTTTGATAGCTATCTAATTGCAATTGTACAGCGACTTTCCCTTACTTTTTCGTCATTTCGTTAGTATGGTTTAAAGAACATATACTCCACATTGTCCAACCAGTATAGACATATCCTATGCTAAAAAGGATTGCATTTATGAAACATTGAAAATGACATGCAGTGTTGGATAAAGAACTATTCTAGACCTTTGAGTTGATTTTGTTTAGACCATTCAGTTTCATTTGTATACTTAATCCAAGGAATTAGGAAGTCACAAGTCATAAACTCAGTGTTCCATGTATTTGAGATCTTCAGACGACTGATTCAGCTTGCTTTAGTCTTTGTTCAATAAAATTTTAGTAGCATACAACAAGATCGACGAAACTTCGTCTATGGGGGGGGGGGGGTTCTGACGAATTGGTAACACGATTGCCTATTTCATGAACTGGGTAATTTAATCTAATTCATTTCACAGATTGGGGGTAACACACACACACACACACACACACACACACACACACACACACACACACACACAAGATATTATCAAAGACAGATTATGTTAGATATTGAAGACCTTAAAACGCACATAACCCAACTGAGTTTTGGAACCATATTACTAAACCTTGCCCAAAGAAGAAGAATGATAACCTTTGGGAAGTTTTTGGGTAAAATAACAGCATAATAAATTATGTTAATTTTGTATTACATGCATAGAAATCTGACTTTGAGGAGCTCTTTAACCTTTCTAGAGTTGAGGGAGGAGTTGACTTCGATGACGAGTTTTATTATGTTTTAAAAGCTAACACACAACTTGAAACACAATTGACAGAGGAAAATGATAATGTTCCCTTGAATCTTGAGATTTCAACTGAGGAAGTAACTAAAGTTGTAAATCGTTCGCTCTTTCAATTAAATTTTACTTTTGGGAAGTACCAACAGTGTGGGGAAAAGACAATACCTAAAAGTGCACTTAATGATCCTTGGGTACCTCTAAATTACAGAGGTATTAGTCTTCTCTCAACTGTTCGCAAACTGTACTCTGGAATTTTGAATAATAAACTGGTTCAATACTTAGACTCTGAAAATATAACTGTAGATGAACAAAATGGTTTTAGAAAGGCAAGAGCCTGAATTGATCATATATATGTTATCAACACCATTGTAAGAAATAGTAAAAGCCAAGGGTTTACACACATTTGCAGCATTTGTGGACATGGAAAAAGCTTTCGATTGGGTAAATAGAGATATGCTTTTCTTTAAACTACTTCAAAGTGCGGGTATCAATGGGAAATTTTACAATGCCGTCAAGAGTTTGTATGAAAATCAAATCTCATGTGTAAATATTAATGGTTCATTTTCACCATGGTTTTCTACTAGTTCTGGTGTTAGACAAGGAGATTTTCTGTCCTCTACCCTTTTTGCTGTGTATTTGAATGATCTTGCCATAGAAATTAAGAATCTTCATTTGGGTATCCCAGCAGGTGACCAAGATGTTAGTATTCTGTTATACGCGGATGATGATGTCATTTTGGCTGAAAGTGAAGAAAATCTAGAAAATTGGCACAAAAGATGGCGTATGGGTTATCAATCAAAACAAAACACAAATTGTTCATTTCAGGAATCAAAATAAAGAGAGATCCAATTATAAGTTCAGGTATGCAGGTCAAAACCTAAATACAGTTTCAAAGTACAAATACCTTGGGGTTATTCTGGATGAATTTCTAAATTTTGAGATAACCTCTGACCTCTTATGCAATGCTGCAGTGAGGGCCTTAGGGGCAGTGATTTCGAAAATACATAGATTTAGGGACTTTCGCTATAACACTTACACCACACTTACTGTTTAATTCATGTGTTGTACCAATCCTGGACTACTGTGCTGGTATATGTGGTTTGGGTAATTTCAAAAACTGCTATTCTATTCAAAATAGGGCCATCCGTTATTTATGGGAGTACATAATTTTGAACCTAAGTTAGCTTTGAATGGAGATAAGGGATGGGACAGCTCAGCCCTTCGCCGGAAAATTAACATCAAGAGATTTTTTAATAGATTACTGAAGATACCAGATAATAGGATCACAAAATCAGTGTTTCGGTGGGACTTCACTTTATTTCGTGAATCAAAAATCTGGTGTCATGATGTATTTAAGATTTTCTCTGAATTTAGGTTACAACATAAATTCGCCAACTTGGAACCAATAACTACTAATGAAGCAACTGCATTATTAAGAAATGTTCAATGGGAATCAGAAATAATGACATAACCCAAGTTGAGAACATATACTCCTTTCAAAAAACTTACGGAAAAGAAAATTATTTATGAGGGGTTATGTCCCGTGCAAAACGCTCCATAATGGCTCAATTTAGACTGGGCATACTCCCACTTAAAATAGAAACAGGCAGATTTTGTGGACTTGAAGTCGAAGACAGAAAATGCGACTTCTGTCAAAACACACCAGTGGATGAGGTACACTTTATGTTTTACCGTAATGTATACATATATAGTCACTTTATTGTAGTCAAAGGCCATAGGCCCAAAATACAATTTACACATGTACTTCCATGTACTTCTAAATGTTCTAATGCCCACCCCCAACCCTACCAAATGATATCCATACATGATGTACGTTTCTAAAACGTAATGAGATTTTTTAAGGATGAGCAGGTACGTTACTATAGGTAAGCTTTATTTTCAGACGAACATTAAAAGTAACGTCGTACTTGTTAAAAAAAATCTTAAAGAAAGTATCCACAATCGAATACGACAAAGAGTCTGAATATGCAAGAAATAGCTTGATTTTAATAACTGGCCCCGAAGTTCAAAAGTTAAGGTCTTTAAAAAGCTTCCCTGCATCTGATAATACAGGAATAGACACCTGAATGAAGTCTTTATGCATTATAGCATTTTAGTTATACAATCAATAGTGATTTGTTACTACAAATATGACCTCCTTTCAGTGTTGTTATATGAACCTCAAAAGTAACGCATGCATTTATTTAATACCTGTATATTAACAGCTAAAAGAAATGAGCCACATTTGAATGCACAGAGTCAATTAATTTCAAACGATATATACAGTATTCACTGATTTGGCAAAGTGTTTATTCAGCCTAAGAAGTAACTAATTTGGTATTTTGCATTCCCTAGTCTATTCCTTGACTATATGTTGAAAACGAGTACGTATACGATGATCAATAATATTATCTGTATTTTCGCATATAAATCACCTTCAAACGCAAAAATGTCACAATTTACCTGAAATTTAACAAAGGCGTTTACTTTTGTCCTTTAATTTGACTTTTGAAAATCTAGAGGTAACTTTGTATTGCTATGACGACCTGATATCTTGATAGCTATCTTATTGCACAGCGACTTTCCCTTTCTTTTTTGCCATTATGTTAGTATGGTTTCACCAAGATATCCAGTTAGACCTATATCCTATACTGCAACATTTTAACTTTTTGACGTTTTAACTTCATGCACAGACAGACAGACAGACAGACAGACAGACAAGCAGACACATGTATAACATAACCTCCCCTTATGGGAGGGTAAAGATCATGCCTCATAGAGACTCCATTCAGGTGTCTACAGATATATACATTGCTTCTGATATTTGATGCTCACAGTCAAGGGACAAAGTCCTAAAAGAAAGCATCTGTCTGTCTGTCTGTCTGTCTATATGTCTGTCTGTCTGTCTGTCTGTGTCCGAACTTACATATCTGTCTGTCTGTCTGTCTGTCTGTCTGTCTGTCTGTCTCTGTTCGTTTATCTCTGGACGTGGTATCTCAAAAACTACTCCATCAATTTTTTTTTTTGGTTTATAATTTTCATATATGATTTAAGTTGATAACTGGTAGCAGGCTTCACTGGAGTTTCCTATATAAATAAGCATTATTTACAAATGATGACACATAATACTGTACTGGGCCATAATACTGTAACAGGAGATGAAATCAAATGAAATCATACTAAACGAGACCATATAAATAAGTATAACATAACAACACAAGATAGGATTAAAAAAACATTAAGATACCAGATTTAAACTGAATGCCTTCCATAAGGAATTTAATGATTTATGCAAGAAATTTAGCTCTATATCTGTGATTCGTCAAGTCCCAATGAAAGTTAGTTGTCCAAAATGTTGTTGAAATGCCCGCCACGCCTCCTATTCTCAGGAAAGGAAAGCACAGGAAAGCTTGCCATCCTCGACTTCACTCTGCTTTCATGATCCCCTGCATACCCGGGATATGGCATGTGCGTGTTGAACTTCCTTCTGTCCCACCATGAGTTTACACATTCATCACTATGGGAAAATTGTCAAGATTTTGTTGAGTGGCACGCCCTCACTATATACTAATTATGTAGAGGTCAATGTATAGGTCACCATTATTGATACATTGTCACGAAATTTTCTTCTTAGGCTAGGCGAAGCTTGGTCTATTTTCCATATTTTGACCACACACATTTGGGTATAAATTATGGATTATTTCACTTGATAAATATGTGAGAGTGTATTTATATCCTGAGATACAGAGCTAGATAAATGATTATGTACAAGCCTTGCAACTAACAGTGGTAGTTTGTTATCAAGAGAAATTGGAAAAGAACACAGTAAAAAGGAGACGGTGCGAGGTCAATATAATACTTTCTAAACTTCTAATCGAAATTCTAAAAAGACACAATTTCTCTTTATTCATCTGCGCATTAGTGTGTGAAATTTGAAAATGATAAGTCCATATTTGTCGATATTGAAACATGATAAATATTTCACCTGTTCGTGAACTCCGCGCTCATTGTAAACCTATTTTAAGGCCAAGAAAAAAAATTGTTTTCTGGTGAGTTTGAATCACTTAAATACCCTGCCTCGGTCTTCTTTTTTCTCGTGTTTGTCCAACCAATGCAGAGTGCAGATCCAAGGGAAACACAAAATAAGATTGGCATGAAACCCCTGAAAACAAGAGTCTTTCTCAGTGTAGAGCTATGTAGAGCACGAGTATAAAGTTGGCGTCAGATTCAGATTCAGGTAGCGTCATATTGAGCGTCAGATAGCCTCAGATACGAATACACCCGATGACAGTGAAGCAGAATCCTTCCATGTAGTCTCAACAGTATTATTTCAGGTTTTAGTCTGTCAGGTGTCTTCTTATCTGAGGCCATCTGATGCTCAATATAACGTTCATAAGATAACGCTACCTGAATCTGAATCTGAATCTGACGCCAACTTTATACTCATTCGATTGATTAATTCCTCAAATTGGTCATTACTATTCATCGGATTATTACGAAAACTTAATCAGTTCTTGCCATTACCCTACGGAACATGTTTCTGAAATTTTGTTTGAATTGATGCAGCCGTTTTTTCGGAAATGGTGATACAGACACACACACACGCACAGACACACAGACTTCATCGCTATATTAAAACCTTCCCTACGGAAGGTAAAAATGAGATGATATAATATTCAATCAAGCAGTAAGTCAGTCAACAAGACAGTCTGAGAGACGGGCGGACTGACAGACAGACAGACAGACAGACAGAGAGACGGAAAAACAGAGACAAATGGACAGACAGACACTCACACACACATGTATACAATTATTTTTAATAACTTTACGATATTAAAACTATGACATTTACTGCCACATTTAGCGACACAGCATTCTATTGTCAGAAATGGGTGTCGAAGGAAACTTGAAACTAAGTACATTTTGTGCTTGAAAATAAAGTTCATTCCAAAAGATTGGTATGAAGTGGAATTTAACTAATATCATAACTAGGCAAAGCCCATAACCTTGCGCAGGGTGGCCTCACGATGATATTGTAGATAGCACCTCCACGTGGACAATGCACATAACATTTAGAATGCGCATGCATAGTCATTGCCCCGCAATGCATCCTTGGGTAAAACGACCCCCCAAAAAGCGCATAGTATATAGGACGCGCATGCATACTAGTCATTGAGCCGCTACGCGGCTGCTGCGGGAGCTATTAATAGCACAACATGTTAATTATGAAAGTTGTGCCCATAGATTAAACATTGGGTTTTGTACAGGGATATTTATTCGCATTTATAAGGCAAATATTTTTTTTACAATCGTACATTGCCAAAATCTAACTCAGTTATAGCACATGAAGTTAAATGAAAATACAGGTTTAAGTTATAGTCGTGTTATACATTGAAGCCTCACGAAAAGAACGTCCACCATATTCACTTTTGTTGGCTTTCTTTGCCCAGTGGGATCTAGGAGACTCTGCTCACCTGGTTCTAATTGGGGAGCATTGGCCACAATGATAAGCATCAGAAATAGAAGCATATCTAACAAACCTTACTGTATTTACGAGGTGCTTACAATAAATTCTTTTATGTTGTAAATTGAAGAAGTAGTATGGAAAGTTTTGACTCGCACATTACTTGAGCGGATACATTTGTTAGTCACCACGCTACGACAATTACAAATAATAGCGCTCAACTCGATTCAGGTTTTATGTTAGATTGACAGAAAGCGCTCATGCATTAATCACGTGAATTATTACTTTGGGAGTAATTCGGAAAATTATGTTTTGGCAGATGACATATACCGATTGTTTTAATCTTTTGCAGCCGTATAAGTATTCTGTTTTTAAAGTTTAATTCTGTCATGCTTTCGAATTGTATTAAAGCAACATTGTAGTTAATTGGTACAAACAAAGACAATATTGATATGAAATGGAATTGAATGTCGCCGAATTACTTTAGCTTTCGGTAGACTGGCACCAGTACTAGTCCATTGGGAGATTTATAACTTCTTCTTTTGAAAGTAAAATCTCATAATCTTTCAAATATTTCCAGTTTATTGAATACTTTCAGATGTTTAAAGAAGATGTCCCCATGTCTTTTTAAAATCCGAATACTAATAGTCACCTAAGACTATTTCGCAATCTCACTCAGGCTATTATAAGCTTATCACACAAAAAGACAGTCATGTATTTAAAAAAAAAATATTTTATTCAAATGAAGAATGGACAAATTCTAGTCACTGTACTTGAGCAAGTCTAAACTAAGCCTTGAATAAAAGAACACCGGATTTGTTTGCACATGTGATCTGCGCATAGTTAAAATCAACCATTTGTTTTAAAATAATGATATTAATTGAAATTTTAGCCTTTCTAGGCCACATCATGCAGGTCAAGAAAAGAAAACAGGTCTGTGATTGAGGTCAAACAACGACAGTCCTAGGGAGTCAATTAATTTTATACGATATGTATATATAGTATTGAAAGCGAGTACGTATATGATGATCTGTCATATAATATTCTCTGTATTTTCGCATATAAAACACCTTCAAACGCGAAAATTTAACGATAATTTACCTAAAAAATACGTTTACTTTTTTACTTTAACTTGTCCAAATCTAGAGATAATTTCATCTTGCTATGACGACCTGATATTTTGATAGCTATCTAATTGCAATTGTACAGCGACTTTCCCTTACTTTTTCGTCATTTCGTTAGTATGGTTTCACGAACATATACTCCA
The DNA here is from genome assembly GCF_964340395.1 of Glandiceps talaboti. NCBI lineage: Eukaryota > Metazoa > Hemichordata > Enteropneusta > Spengelidae > Glandiceps > Glandiceps talaboti. Next base: position 22,928,523 of record NC_135553.1, read on the forward strand.
CATTGTCCAACCAGTATACATGTAGACATATCCTATGCTAAAAAGGATTGCATTTATGAAACATTGAAAATGACATGCAGTGTTGGATAAAGAACTATTCTAGACCTTTGAGTTGATTTTGTTTAGACCATTCAGTTTCATTTGTATACTTAATCCAAGGAATTAGGAAGTCACAAGTCATAAACTCAGTGTTCCATGTATTTGAGATCTTCAGACGACTGATTCAGCTTGCTTTAGTCTTTGTTCAATAAAATTTTAGTAGCATACAACAAGATCGACGAAACTTCGTCTATGGGGGGGGGGGGGGGGGGGTTTCTGACGAATTGGTAACACGATTGCCTATTTCATGAACTGGGTAATTTAATCTAATTCATTTCACAGATTGGGGGTAACACACACACACACACACACACACAAGATATTATCAAAGACAGATTATGTTAGATATTGAAGACCTTAAAACGCACATAACCCAACTGAGTTTTGGAACCATATTAATAAACCTTGCCCAAAGAAGAATAATGATAACCTTTGGGAAGTTTTTGGGTAAAATAACAGCATAATAGATTATGTTAATTTTGTATTACATGCATAGAAATCTGACTTTGAGGAGCTCTTTAACCTTTCTAGAGTTGAGGGAGGAGTTGACTTCGATGACGAGTTTTATTATGTTTTAAAAGCTAACACACAACTTGAAACACAATTGACAGAGGAAAATGATAATGTTCCCTTGAATCTTGAGATTTCAACTGAGGAAGTAACTAAAGTTGGAAATCGTTCGCTCTTTCAATTAAATTTTACTTTTGGGAAGTACCAACAGTGTGGGGAAAAGACAATACCTAAAAGTGCACTTAATGATCCTTGGGTACCTCTAAATTACAGAGGTATTAGTCTTCTCTCAACTGTTAGCAAACTGTACTCTGGAATTTTGAATAATAAACTGGTTCAATACTTAGACTCTGAAAATATTACTGTAGATGAACAAAATGGTTTTAGAAAGGCAAGAGCCTGAATTGATCATATATATGTTATCAACACCATTGTAAGAAATAGAAAAGCCAAGGGTTTACACACCTTTGCAGCATTTGTGGACATGGAAAAAGCTTTCGATTGGGTAAATAGAGATATGCTTTTCTTTAAACTACTTCAAAGTGCGGGTATCAATGGGAAATTTTACAATGCCGTCAAGAGTTTGTATGAAAATCAAATCTCATGTGTAAATATTAATGGTTCATTTTCACCATGGTTTTCTACTAGTTCTGGTGTTAGACAAGGAGATTTTCTGTCCTCTACCCTTTTTGCTGTGTATGTGAATGATCTTGCCATAGAAATTAAGAATCTTCATTTGGGTATCCCAGCAGGTGACCAAGATGTTAGTATTCTGTTATACGCGGATGATGATGTCATTTTGGCTGAAAGTGAAGAAAATCTCCAAAAAAGTATTGACTGTCTAGAAAATTGGCACAAAAGATGGCGTATGGGTTATCAATCAAAACAAAACACAAATTGTTCATTTCAGGAATCAAAATAAAGAGAGATCCAATTATAAGTTCAGGTATGCAGGTCAAAACATAAATACAGTTTCAAAGTACAAATACCTTGGGGTTATTCTGGATGAATTTCTAATTTTGAGATAACCTCTGACCTCTTATGCAATGCTGCAGTGAGGGCCTTAGGGGCAGTGATTTCAAAAATACATAGATTTAGGGACTTTCGCTATAACACTTACACCACACTTACTGTTTAATTCATGTGTTGTACCAATCCTGGACTACTGTGCTGGTATATGTGGTTTGGGTAATTTCAAAAACTGCTATTCTATTCAAAATAGGGCCATCCGTTATTTATGGGAGTACATAATTTTGAACCTAAGTTAGCTTTGAATGGAGATAAGGGATGGGACAGCTCAGCCCTTCGCCGGAAAATTAACATCAAGAGATTTTTTAATAGATTACTGAAGATACCAGATAATAAATCACAAAATCAGTGTTTCGATGGGACTTCACCTTATTTCGTGAATGTATTTAAGATTTTCTCTGAATTTAGGTTACAACATAAATTCGCCAACTTGGAACCAATAACTACTAATGAAGCAACTGCATTATTAAGAAATGTTCAATGGGAATCAGAAATAATGACATAACCCAAGTTGAGAACATATACTACTTTCAAAAACTTACGGAAAAGAAAATTATTTACTAGGGGCAATGTCCCGTGCAAAACGCTCCATAATGGCTCAATTTAGACTGGGCATACTCCCACTTAAAATAGAAACAGGCAGATTTTGTGGACTTGAAGTCGAAGACAGAAAATGCGACTTCTGTCAAAACACACCAGTGGATGAGGTACACTTTATGTTTTACTGTAATGTATACATATATAGTCACTTTATTGTAGTCAAAGGCCATAGGCCCAAAATTAAGCAATAACCCCCGCCGAAGGCGGGTATACACGAGATTTTGGTACAATTCGCGACATATAACACGAGCCGAATGGCGAGTGCTATATGGAGCGAATTGTACCAAATTCGAGTGTATACCCGCCTTCGGCGGGAGTTATTGCTATTATATTATATCAAAATGTGTGTATATTTCTTCTAAATGTGATTCTGTGGTTATTTATATGCCCGAAAAGGCGAATTCGCACGTACAGAAAAAGATCGTCGGTAATAGATCGTCGGGAACGAGCATATTTTAATGAGTGGATACGTTCATGTAGCCCCCACACACACTGCATGAACACAACCATACACTGCATTGCAATGCATTGCATTGCATTGATAAATTACTTTATTTACATCATGTAATGCATAACGAAAACGCGTTGAAAACTAGCAACAAAGAAAAGGGGGCAAGAGGTCAAAGAAAGTAACAATTTTGTTTGGATATTTTCATAAGAACAATACAATCTTGTACACTGCTAAAAATAGATGTCTCGGCGTTGAATCTGAGAAAGCGCGAGACAGTAAATCAGAGACGCGACGTTACACAGTCTACTTTAATTTAATGGGTAACAAATTGAACATTGACCGAACCTGAAAATGTACAGTTTCGAAATAATCCTGACGCACCTTGACTGATGGTTAAAAGTGGAATCGGTGTTGCTTGATTCAACGCGTAACGAGAGTAGGACGCTGAGACGGCTCGTTACATGGGGAGAACTTGTACCTTATCAGTGATGTTGAAGCCACTGATCGATCGTTGCTTTCGATCGCAAGGTCATCAGTGGAATTATTTGGACTACTGTAACCCAAACTATTGTACAGGATACCTGACACACCTTTACTCTGGGGAAGTGTTAACTTATTGGTATAAGAACGAACACATTCGGCTTGTATGTACTATTCATATGCTAGTTTAGGGGCCCATTTTACCACTGCCAGCCGTGGTAAAATGGGATTTTACCACAGTTATTATCCAATCAGAATGGCGCATAGTAGCATGATATAATATAATACAATTTACACGTGTACTTCCATAACCAAAAAAAATATGCTACAGTTCCAATAAAGTATTTTGCTTCTGACCTGATTTTTAAAGCGTGATGAATAAAGGCTGCTAGTCTCTGTAATTCAGTTGATTGATCAGATGATAACAATTGAGTAAACTTTTCAAAGGATGGCGGCTGATAAAAATATTAAGGGATGTATTTTGACCTAAGGTTTACAAAAAATTCACATTTCAATAGGAAATGGTATTCGTCCTCGATTTCATTTGAATTGCAAAGTACACAAATACGGTCAGCTGTATCAATACCTTGTCTTCTTCCTGTCTCGATATACAAACAATGAGACGAACATCTAAAACGTGCTAGCATTGTCCTATGACTAGCAATTCTTACCGTTGTCAAGTATTTTTTAAATATGATCTAAATCTAATATCAAAAGCATCAACACAATTTTGTACATCACCTATTTCCTGTACTTACCAGGCATCTTGCAAGTTACACAAAAACAATAATTTTTTAACTTCAGTCACCCCAGTGCATCTAGAATTTACATTAGAATTTTCAATATTTAGGAGCATATCATAACACTTTCTGGGGTACCTGTAGTTTGGCATAGTAATTAACTTGGCCCAATACTCACTACACCTTTTTGCAGTATGTAGGAAAATAGGGTATCTGCCGCATTCTCCCAGAATGGCACTGTTTGGTGCACTGTTAGAGACTCCTAAAAACATTTTACATGCAAGGTACTGTACTCGTTCAAGCAATACGTAGGATTGAAATCCCCAAACCTCAGAACCATAAATTAAAATTGGTAAAATCATAGAATCAAATACTTTGAAAAAAACGTTGCAAGGCAATGGCTTGATTTCCCCCACTTTTCTCATTGTAGCAAAAAGCACCTTTCTGCCCTGTTGTGCCAACAGTTTACATGATAGCAAAATTCCAAGATATTTATAATAGGAGACCACTTTTCCATTAAAAACCCACTTCTCCTTCTGTGAAGCCTCCAGCTTTAAAGACGACGAGTTTTGTTTTAGACAAATTTACACACATTTTCCATCGGTCACATAACTACTTAAAACATTTAACAATCTCTGAAGTCCAACAATGCTATCTGAAAACAAGGCAACATCGTCAGCAAACAATAGACAAATAATTCGACTAAATCAGGTGTAATTTGGACACCTCAGTGTCCAGATTTCTGTACTACAATTGCAAGTTCGTTTATGAAAAAAGAAAAAAGAAAAAGACTTATCATACAACCTTGACGGACACCAGTTGGACAACTAAAGTAGTCCGTACAACCATTTGGTGTCCTCACAAAAGACTAAACATTACAATACATACTCTTTAGAATACTAAACATTTTACCATTAACCCCACCTCTATGTAAAATATACCACAAACTTTGTCGCTCGACCTTATCGAAGGCCTTTGCAAAGTCAACAAATACACAAATAGAACTTTCCTTTCTTCAATGTTAAGTATGTCTGGATCATGGATTGCAAAATAAAGACATTATCAATGGTTGAATATCCCCTACGAAAACCAGCTTGAACTTCGTCAATTTTGTTGAGTGACTCTGCCCAGAAATAAAGACGACGAATTAAAACAGATCTGAAAATCTTACTGAATATACTCAAAAGAGATATCCCTCTGTAGTTCTCTGGTGAGTTCTTTGGACCCTTTTTATATAATGGAATAATAATTGCTTTGGTCCAATCACTGGGGACAATACCGCTATCAAAAATCTTATTAAACAAAACATACAAATAAGTAGTAAGAAAATATTTACTTGCTTTGAAAAATTCACCAAGTAGACCGTCTGGACCAGGTGACTAACAATTTTTTATACTATTAATACTGGTTAAAATTCATTTTGTGTAATTGGGGAATTTAGAATATCGGAGGTTAATTCTGCTACAGTGTCTGGTATAATGTGTTCAATAGTAGGCTCAATATATTAATTCGTCAGCCGCATTTAAATTAACATGTTCATCCACTATGAAAAGATTTCTAAAATAATTAAACCAGTCATCTACATGTATAGAGGGGAAGGACGAACTGGTAGAACGGGATAGTCTGTGAGATTTGTCCAAAATAATTTAGAATTACCCACAGAGAGAGACAATTTTAGTCTTTCATTTTCAAAAAAAGCTCTCTTTTTGTCACGACACATTTTTCTTAAAATCTTTATTTAACCGGTTTTATTTTCCCAACAGCCACACATGTCCCTCATTCCGGAAACGTCTTTAACATTTATATTTTTGAGCTTTGAAAACTTTACACTCGGTATTGAACCACAATGGCTGTCACTGTGGTTTCCTATTCAATGTAACATATTTCAACATACCACAGTGGACAGCAGCACATTTACAAACTTCCTTAATTATATTAGTGAAATGCTCAATGTTATAATGACACTCCTCTACAATATGTTCTAAATGTGATTTGTTCTCATCGGTTTCCATTGCACTGACAAAGTCCCAGTATTTGTCTGGATTCCAACTATGTTTTGTAATACGTTTAACTGGGGTACTTGCTTTTCCTAATAATCTTGTTGACATCGAGAAAATAGAAGGAAGGTGATCAGACTCGGTATAGAAAAATTAACACATTTATCGAAGAATGTTGACGACACTATAACATAATCAACAACACTTGCACCAGTACTTGTAATGCAAGTGACATCACCCCTGTTGGCATCTGTTCCAGCTCTACTATTTAACATATGTAAATTAAACGACTGACATGGTGAACGGAGAGAGCGACCAAAGGTATTTACAGTTGTGTCTTTTGATGCACGTGGAATGTAAAAAGAATCTTCATCATACGCGAAACCCTCATCCACAATATGCTCTACATTATCATCCCTAATAAAGTCAGGTTCATCACCTGTACGTGCATTAAAGTCACCTTCAACAACAATATGTACATCAGGTAACTTGGATAAGGTGTCAAGTAATTGACTTTCAAATAGATGTATGCCATTGTTTGAGAATTGACTTTCGTAAACCGAAGTCTACCAGTGGAGAGTCACGACTCCCATAGGATCGCATAGACTGTAGTGATGTTATTACAACCTGATTGCGTAAACATGTAAATGTCGTTAACCTTGTGTGTCACATGTTTGTCATCAATATTATGATCAAAGTAGGCTGTTATAATTTTGCAACCGGGAAGCAGAGTCCCTCAATCAGGTCTGACAGCACCATAGCATGGCTGTCTCTCGTCTTAGCTGACGTCGCCAGGTATAGGTATGTGAAATGCTGCAATTACTGGTCCAAGGAATTGTGGGATAGCTTCACTTCCGCTGCCATTAAAGAGTTTGTAAAAAACTTTTGTCGTCTCAAAAGAGAGTTTGCATGCAAATAGTTTATATTTAATACACCCACGCAGAGAAAGAGTTGTACTTGTCGACGAAACTTAAATTGCGCCCTCATAGGCAGAGTTTCACATATTGAAATTAAACATTACTGGTACCATGACATTTAGTTTTGACTTTGAATTTCAAATTTACTTGAATTGAAGAGTGATTAGCAAATCAGAAAATGGGGATTGCTCTTTGAAAACAAAATTTTGTTCATAGTATTATAAGTTTGTTCTTGAAAGACAAAAGTTTAATACAGAATATGCAAAAATTTGTTCTTGGGATGTAATTTTTTTTTGTACAGAGTAAATTGTTTAAAATTGCCATTTTTTGCAATAATTTGAAATCAAATTTTGCCGTTGGTATCATATTCTATGCTCTAAGTTACATTGATTCTGCATTGACTTGGTTGATATAAATTGGTTGCTGGTTAAATTGTAATTTTTTTTAAAAAAATGATGCGTGACGTATCATTCGTACATGCGCACAATATTGTTACTAATAGACAACATGGCGCCGAACATGATCGATGGTAATGTGGAACTGCTCCATTTACCTAGTAAAACAAGTGGGAGAAAAGAAATGAGGGCAAAATCAACATTTTTAGTGATTTACACCGATGGAATGCAGTCAAAGAAGAAACTGGTCTGACAAAAGTTGCAAGATTGCTGTTAGATTAGTCTACCAGATTTAAACTGAATGCCTCCCGTAAGGGAATCACTAATTATGCAAATAACTCATTAAACTAAAAAAAACTATTGTAACAGGCTTTGTTTTTTGGACAAGCGTGCTTTCTTAGGTTAATGTATGTAAGAGTGTATGATACAGCTTAATGCAGTCTTAAGATACAGCCTAATTACCGAAAGTCATTAATTATGCAAATTATTCATTAACACTGTAAGGTACATCAACTAACTTTATAGGACATGCACAATTTGTTATGGTTAATGTATGTACTGAATTGTATTGAAATTGAAGCATGCAGTCGTAAGTTATAGCCTAATTACCAAGAATCATTAATTATGCAAATTATTCATTAACACTGAAAGGTACACCAACAAGCTTTACAGGACATATGCGATTATTATGGTTAAAGTGTGTACTGAATTATATAGGAATTGAAGTATGTATTCTTAAGATATAGCCTAATTACCGAAAATCATTAATTATGCAAATTTTTCATTAACACTGTACAGTGCATCAACAAACTTGATAGGACATATGTGTTTTCGTATGGTTAACGTGTGTACTAAATTATGTTGAATTTGAAGTATGTATTCTTAAGATATAGCCTAATTACCAAAAATAATTAATTATGCAAATTATTCATTAACGCTGTAAGATACATCAACGAATTTTATAGGACAAATGTATGTTGTTATGTTTGACGGATATATTAAGTTATATTGAAATTGAAATATGCAGTCTTAAGATATTGCGTAATTAGTTGATTTCATTAATATGCAAATTTATCTAATTAAACATTAACAGATCTGGCTCAAAACCTAATCAGGTCTAGCTATTACCCTAAAGATTATATATCCCAAATTTCATTACAATTGAGCCAGCCGATTTTTTTTTAATGATGACACAAACAAATGCCTGTGGTGAACACCGGCCCCCACCGCGACCCAGCCACTTTCTCCTGATAACGATCGGTACCATTGTCAAAATGAACGCATGTCACGAGAAGCACAGTGACAAAATCTTCAACATGTTGAAGGTGGCCAGTTATGGAAGAAGAAGAAGTCTGTGTCTGCCATGCATTATCGTTGTACAATGCATCACGTCGTGGTGTTGAATTGCATGCCCTTGAATAAATACCATCGCCAGTCGCACATTGAGCAGTTTATATAGTCACCTACTGAGGGGTAAATTTTTGTGGGAGCGTCTGTCGACATTGAAGTGAAGTAGGTAACGTAGATGGGTAAAACTGATCACTCAATGTGACATTCACGCTCATCATAACAAACATTACTGCCAAGATAGCCCTGTTTGTAGACGGTACGTACGGTAACTTCCGTTGGTTTTATTTTCAATTCAGGGGCGAAAATCAAGCAATAGCTAGAAAGTAGCACAAAAGGAATAAAAAGTGACAATGTGACACTTCTGTACGTCATGAAAAATGAACTTGCCGATACAACCAGAAATTATATACAACAATTGCAACAAGTGAAGTCGCGTCCCAAATTCTCACGTGGTCGTCTTTTAAATGACGTGGCAATTTGTGCGGTAATGGCGAGAGTTCAAAACATTTTGTTTACGATCGAATTATTCTCTGAAGCGTACGTCGTTACAAGAGTCAATTTGACTTGCATCCGTGGATGAGGCAATTGATTACATGGTAAAGGTTGGTTCTACACGATCTTTTACAGTATTTGAAATATTGAATAAATGGCAATTTTAAATAATTTTACAACTTTAAAAGATATACACTAAAAAAATAAAAGATTCCTTTCAAGAATTAGAAGTTGCTGCTCTTCCGAAACAAATATTTTGTTTCAAAGAATAAAAAAGTTTACTCATGAAAAAGAAATAATTCCTGTCAAGAATTAAAAAGTTTGTTCTTTAAGAAAAAGCTTTATTCAAAAAATTAAAAGTGTGTTCTTTGGAAGGAAAGGTTTTGATCAAAGAATTACAAGTTTACTCTCGAAAAATAAAAGTTTCCATTTAAGAATTGAAAGATCGTTCTTTGGGGAAAAAAATTATTCAAAGAATTACAAGTGCGTTCTTTGGGAGGAAAGGTTTTGTTCAAAGAATTAAAAGTTTACTATCGAAAAATAAAAGTTTCCTTTCAAGAATTCAAAGTTCATTCTTTGGGAAAGAAGCTTTATTCAAAGAATTAAAATTGTGTTCTTTTGAAGGAAAGGTTTTGTTCAAACAATTAAAAGTGTGTGGTTTAGAAGGAAAAGTTGCCCAAATAATTAAGATTTTGTATTGTCGCCCAGGGGCCACCGTAAAGAAGCACCTTGTAGACCAAATATTTAGCATAACATGTGACTTTATTTCTGTAGACAGATATCGTTGAGATCGGATGAGGCAGAGAGAGTCCTGTCCGTCCATGGCTAGAACTATCTCTAGTCTGAGCTCCAATGTAACACATACAGAAACTACAACATATACACTTATTGAACTCCTTTGTTCTAATTACATTAAACAACATACATATTAATTAGCGGCATACATATTAACATACATACTACTGTGATAGGCTTGCAAGCCACATCACAACAATACATAGCGTGTGTAGTTATAATAGCAGTCATTACACTCGAAATAGACACATTGTTGGAAATATATTTACCTAAATGTGAAAATTATAGATTCATGACATTGTTTTGCCTCACTAAAGACTTGTCCCAAGCCGTAGTAATAAAACTGAAAATACGACATGATAAAAACATTGATACGATTCTGGCATTCTGGCATATTTAGAACATGTGATATCGTAGTACATTATATACTGATGGCTGAATTGAAAAGTGTTTTCAAACTCAATAATATAAAATAACGAGATATTGATTAAAACACATTTGTATAGTGTTAAGACTACATCGCTCGACAACAGTAAACTTCAGTGAAAGATTACTCTTTAAACTGGGATAGATGAAGTAATCGATGAATATAGACGTTACTTAGCTGTACTGGTAACAAGAAAGTCATAGAAATTAGATAAAATATACATTTCAACAAGTCCTCCTTCCAACAGTTATGCTTGGCGTGTGATGGATTGGTATTATACGTCACATATTTAGATTGTAATGACATATGAAAATTCAATATTCGTATGAATGTTTCTCTTTAATACGTATATTTTAAAGAAGATAATTTCGAAAAAATAATCCGTTAATATTTATTTGATTCCTAATTGTTCAGGATTGTTACGGTTTATTGCCTATCTACCTTACGTCAATTAGAATTGTTTCCTTTCTCACTTGAGAAGATGGCAAGGATAGTTACGGCACACAATTTACCTTGCTTGATAAAGAAAGGTGAGAGATCAGGACACTCATAGAGAGCCACACTTGTGAACTTTTCGACAGGACATTTACGACATCTACGCCTACCTATTAAGTAAACACAAAGTGAATTTCTCTAGGCTCGTTCACTCTATAGTTCTGTCACCCTACAGAAAATTAAAGAAAACACGGATACAAGAGTAATAATTAGCTTCGTAATTTTGGAGAACGATAATTTCTTTCCAGCATCACAGTACTTAAAACGAAAAACGAAATCTTCATGGTATGTTTGTTTAGCAGCCAAATTTGTATATGTCAAAAAAGCTGTGTACATATGCGCCATAGAATATGTCACCTTTGTGGCAGGTTGAAATGAAACTGAGTATTGCTCTCTGAGAAATGATGTATTATAATAGATGGATGCATGGACGGACACATGAGTAGAACCTATTTTAATATGCTCCCTTTGAGTGACTTGTATATATGTTTCAGGTTTCACCAGAATTTGATGCAGAGATGTGACATCCACAGCTCAGTCAGACAGATATATGGACACACTTGATATCATGAAATTCTCTTTTACAGAGGTACAATAGCGAAAAAGAAACCAAATATAACTGATGGTTATTTGTATTCCAATATCCACCCTCCTTGTTATCAGACCCAATTGTTATGCTGTACGGGAAATGGCGGAGTACCCGATCTTATATGATCACGCCTGTCATCAGACTGATCACGGGGTCTGACTCCAGATGACCCTTGACAGTTATCAATACTCATGGTTATATCACCCATATATACACTTTCTCGTTTTTCCTGTTTGCAACATGTAAACATATCTTTACATCGTTGTCGAAAATTTGGACTAATGATTGCATAAATCATGGGATCAATTAGCGTATTAAGGTAGAACATGAAATATGTTACTTTTATAACATGAGTAAAACCATCACTATCTGCGCGCGAATATAACATGTATGTTACAACTTGCATAAAGTACGTCACTAGGAAATACGTTGTCAAGATGATAGAGATCTTAGCGATTCTGATTGTTGTTTCGGCTTTCCTGCGGTAACGTGACCTTGAATGATGTCCGTCGATGATGGAGAAGACTGTATTTGGAGCAATAGAGTCAATTTGTCTCTTCTTCCTCTTTATAAGCTTCAGTGTTTTACATATCACAAAAATCGTCGATGCATCAAGCCAAAATATAACACTAGTAGCAAGCATTGCGAAGAAAACACCTCCAATTATATATTTAAACCTAAAGGCACGATCACAGTTAAGGTACATTCCATGTTCTCTCCCATATGAGACCGCTGAAAGCGATATTGCCATTGCAAGCACAGTTAATGAGATCCAAATTAACACAGTCAGTCGCTTGATTACCCTTAAATGTAAAGGTCTTTCGATAAAATGTCTATATTGTTCATAAATTAGAATGTAATGGAACATGAACATTGTAACTGTGAACAACAATGTGCCAATTGTTTGAATTCGACAAAGAAAATTGCCAAAACTCCAATACCCAAGCCAAAATGTAGTTAATTTCGGTATTCCGACCCACAGACCAAATATGATATCCAGAAATGTAAGGTTCATTATACAGTATTCTATGTTATCCCAATTTCGGTGTTTGATTAGTAAAGCCAGTACAGTTGCGTTTGAGAATAGTCCCATACAGCTCAATACAGTCTGTAACACTGTCTGAAACGTAGACTCAGAAGGAATATCCGCTATATCTATTTGCATAGTGGAGTTGTCCTGGAAACTGTTGTTTGGGTATGGAGTGATTGTCAACATCGTAAGATCAATAGATCAGTAACATCTCGGTTATTCGACAAAATTCACGATTGCAGGTAAAATGCTGAACCTGTGAATCCATAGTTACCCTTACTGATGATATATTACGATTCTACAATCAGGTACTGCATTAAGAAATGCTTTCTTACACCGTGTAAGGTATGTTGATACACAGACTGCAACATATACGCTCTGCCTGCTGTAAAATCATTACATAAAGATAATATATATATTCTGAAAACAGTTCGCCCCGGGCAACTCAAATGAACTCCTACAAATGCATCCTGCTCATTTAACATAAAGTTACTTTGCCTTTCTAAATACCAGATTTCCAACAATTGCCAACAATTGCTCTGCGTCATCTGACATGTCCTTTCTTCCAGATTCACTGATTGAATTGATTTAGTAAATTCATAATATCGCATCCCTATTTAAAGGTGATTCAAAATGCTCCATACCACAGCCTTGAAAAGTGTTCTTTGTACGTCTAATAACCAGTAAATGCAAAACTGACTATTCAAAATTGCATGATAAGTGAGAAAAAGAGTTAACATTGGCGATCAGTGGCGACTCGAACAGCCATGAACTTTGACATATTACAAATTCTTAAAGTCGTACACAAATAATGTCTCTAACATCAAAACAAACAGAAATTGGACCGAACGTGACTAAAATCTAGTTGCAGGCTTTCTCTCATAACCATGTGCTGGGGTCACGACTATGGCGTAGAATGCCTGCCAATATTCGAAAATGCAATACTACAATGACTATATGCAATACTGCAATGACTATATGCAATACTGCAATGACTACATGCGATAATGCGATGACTACATGCGATGACTACATATGCAATTACTACATGTAATGACTACATGCAATGACTATATGCGATATGACTACATGAGATGACTACATGCGAAGACTACATGCGATATAACTACATGCGATGACTACATGCGATATGACTACATGCGATGACTACATGCGATGTGAGACTACATGAGATAACTACATAAGATAACTACATGCGAGATGACTACATGCAATGACTATGCGATATGACTACATGAGATGACTACATGCGATATGACTACATGAGATGACTACATGCGATGACTACATGAGATAACTACATGAGATGAGTACATGCAATACTGCGATGCGAGATGATGACATGATATGTGGTGATATTGTAATGACATTATGCCATTCATACATTATTCAATGACAACAAGCAATAATGCGATGGGAGATGATGACATGATATGTGGTGACTTTTTGTCGAAATGCAATGCATAATGCAAGTATTAATATGAAACAAGCTAGGGAGTACTGTCTAACAAGAAGAAACAGGTCAAGAATGAATCGGTCAATACACGTGGCCTCCGTTGTCTCGTGCTGAATTGTTTTCGTCCAGCGTCTGCCCATGGCTTCCACGTCGACCACAGCCTCCATAATCCATAATTTACAGTCGAGTGTTCATTCCTTACTGGTAGACCTGCGATCACTAAATGATAGAAACTTTGATGGCTTCCAACGGAAGTGTGTAACCCTTCTGGTATGGGAGACCATTCTGGTCACAATTATCATGATTATGTAGAAATAATAAAACTACTGCTGTAATTAATATTATGTATTCCTTGAATTATTTAAATGTGTTTTGATTAATTGTATGCACTGTTATGTAGTCTACAATTGATTTTATGTATTCCTTGAATTAATTTAATGTGTTTTCGATAATTTTATGTACCGGTCTTAATTTTATGTAGTCTTGAATTAATTTTATGTATTCCTTGAATTAATTTTATGTATTCCTTGAATTAATTTTACGAATTATTTTTATGTATGTGCCAAATTATTTATGTCCCGAAATAATTTTTCTTTGGCCCTCGGAATCAGTATGTGATTATAGTAGTATTGCGCCAGATCGGAGTACCGCAATGACTTAAGTTTAGATAAAACGTAGGGAAAAAAAGGCGTGAGCGACTGTCGACAGTGTACTTGGACCTGGACAAAGGCGCCTCTCATCTTCGTTAAATAGTCGAAACACTCACTTGAAGCATATCAGCAATTTTCTGCCATGGGAAGAAGAGGGATCGCAAACGTTCCAATTGGTGTTTTGAAATTTCCAAGCGCCTTCGTCCAGGTCCAAGTTGTATCACAGGGGACCCAGGAACCGTGTGACAAACAAAACAAAACAAAACAAACAAACAAACAAATAAACTATCAAATAAATGACAAATGAACAAGCAAACGAACGAACGACAAGTATAGGGACAAATAAAATAATTAAATAAACCAGCAAATAAACAGATACTCATGGGGGTATACTAGATATGGTGTTTTTTAGCACCACTGAACTGAATGTTCAGTAGTGCTATAGGCATGGCAAAGTGTCTGTCTGTCTGTCTGTGTGTGTGAATGTGTGTAAACAACTTAAAGTCAAAAACTGCTGGACCGATTTCTTTGATATTTGGTGGTCATAATTACTTTTGGTGTCTAGTTGGGAAATTGTTCAAATGAAAGTGATTGCATCAGCGATGTGGGATTTGGGTCAAAAAATGTGATTTTCCTTCAAAATCTTCTTTGTTCTCAGTGAACACCATGAGGGGATGTGTTAGGTAACGTTATATAATCACTGGGCAAAGTTCATATGCACATTCTAAATCCAGTTATTACAATAGGTTATGTAAATAAGACTGGTAAATATGCCCTTTCTTTCTTGGTGGAAATTTTACTAAGTTTGAAATGAAAATGATTGCAGCACGAGGGTGATCATTGGATCGCCCGGCGTCTGTCTGTCTGTGTGTGTGTGTGTGTGTGTGTGTAAACAACTTAAAGTCAAAAACTGCTGAACCGATTGCCATGATATTTGGTGGGTCCATTACCTTGGGTGTCTAGTCGGGAAATTGTTCAAATCAAAATGATCGCATCACAGGTGTGTGATTTGGGTCAAAAAATGTGATTTTTGGTCAAAAAACTTAAACTCAGAAACTACTGGGCAGATTGGTGCAAAATTTGGTGGGAAGATTCTTTAGGGGGTGTAAAGTAAGATTTGTTCATGACATGATGATTCCATCAGTGATATGCAAATTAGGGCTAAAAATGTGTCTTTTTGGTTAAAAATCTATAATTCCAAAACTACTGAGCAGATTGGGCTGAAATTTGATGGGGATGCATCTAGGGATGTATGGACGAAGGTATATTAAGCATACAATGATTCCATGAGTGATATGCAAATTAGGTGTAAGAATGTTCATTTTTGGTCAAAAACTTATATCTCAAAAAGTACTTGGTCAATGAGCCTGAAACTTGGCGAGATGTTTCTGAAACTGTTATTCTGCAGATTTTCTTCAAAATATTTTGACCAAATTGGCCCTAGCGACCATGACCACGCCCTTTAGCAACAACCAAATGGCAGTATATTTTGGTCAAATAACAACATCATCTGGTAGGCAAGTGAGTAAACATTCAAAAAATGTGTGCAAATACCCTAGCAACCATGACCACGCCCATAGCAACAGCCAAACAGTGGTGTATTTCACAAAGATAACAACAGGGTTTAATAGACAATTGAATAAACATTCAAAAAATGTATGTAAATTTGCATAGCAACAAGACCACACCCATAGCAACAGCCAAATAATCACGTATTTTGCAAAGATAACAACAGGAATAGAAAGACAAATGAATAAAAATTCAAAAAATGTATACAAATACCCTAGTAACCATGACCACGCCCATGGCAACAGCCAAACGGTGGTGTATTTCACAAAGATAACAATGGGGTTTAATAGACAAATGAATAAACATTCAAAAAATGTATGCAAATACCCTAGTAACCATGACCACGCCCATAGCAACAGCCAAACGGTGGTGTATTTCACAAAGATAACAATGGGGTTTAATAGACAATTGAATAAACATTCAAAAAATGTATTTAAATTTGCCTAGCAACAAGACCATGCCCATAGCAACAGCCAAATGATCACGTGTATTGCAAAGACAATATCAGGAATTCATACACAAGTGAACAAAAACATACATAAATGTATGCAAATATATCTAACAACATGACCACGCCCATAGCAACAGCCAAATGATAGCATTTATCATAAAGATAGCAACATGGTTGGATAGGCAACTGGATAGTTATTCAGCAAATGAACACCTATTGTTAGCATGGACTAGCATATGGATAAACATTTAAAACTGTACAGTTGTGCTACAACGCCATTGGCGGTATTTTTTCTATACAGATAGTGATGGGATGACTCATGTAGTCATATCTCATGTAGTCATCACATGTAGTCATCTCATGTAGTCATCTCATGTAGTCATATCGCATGTAGTCATCGCATGTAGTCATATCGCATGTAGTCATTGCATGTAGTCATATCGCATGTAGTCATCGCATTTAGTCATCTCACGTAGTCGTATCGCATGTAGTCATCTCATGTAGTCATATCGCATATAGTCATATCGCATGTAGTCATCGCATGTAGTCATATCGCATATAGTCATTGCATGTAGTCATCGCATTTAGTCATCTCACGTAGTCATATCGCATGTAGTCATCTCATGTAGTCATATCGCATGTAGTCATCTCATGTAGTCATATCGCATATAGTCATTGCATGTAGTCATCGCATGTAGTCATTGCAGTATTGCATGTAGTCATCGCATGTAGTCATTGCAGTATTGCATGTAGTCATTGCAGTATTCCATATAGTCATTGCAGTATTGCATTTTCGAATATTGGCAGGCATGCTACGCCATATCACGACCTTGATTGCTGACGTCAATATTGTCCAATCATATAGAATATCATGAACACATTGCGATATTTGATTTGTTGCTTTCCTAAACTGTAAACTTTGAATACCTTGATTTGTTACAAAATTCTTCTAATGAATATTAAATAGGCTTGTTGTATGAAGTGATATTGCAACAAGGGAAACCATACAAGTTTTCTTCCAGACGAGTTGCTAAAGTCATTAAATGACAAAACGAAACTCACGAAATTTCGTAATTCTTTACAATTTCTATTGCTGATAATAAAATCAGGTTTCTTCGTTAACGCCATTTTCATCGAAATTTAGCAAGTAACTTATATGAACATTGGCTTTTGAGTGGTACACAGTGCTATTTACATGCAATGCATCGGATCCGCGGAGCGTGCTTCCATATACTCGGAGCAAATCGAATTAGTGTATTGTGGGACCAACAAATATATTGTGGCACTGCATGTCCTGATACACCTTCTTGAAGTTTTCCATGGGTATTCTAATAGCTAGTATATTTATTCCAGATGAAATATGTTTACTTTGTTGCTAAATGCGCCATTCAAAGGGTGACATTTAGCGAGTACGAATGGGCTAAAATATGCCATGCGTCCCAGGATACCGTCGACGCGTCACGACGGTATTGTAATGCTTCTTGTTGGCAACTTATAAAAAATCAGATAAATAAAAGTCATTGAATGTGAAACACCCGATTTATTTTGCCATAATTTGGGGACATAATATTTTTGCATTTATACCCACAGACACTGACAATTAGTCAGATAGTTTGAGTAAATATCGGTAAATGTTGGTTAATAAGACATATAGATTGTAGTTTTTGTTTACTGATGTCTATTACAACCATCAGTAATGTATTTTTTCACAACGCTGTTGAATTGTATTCACAAAATCGCGTGGTCTAGGTGGGACCGGAAATACCCGAAAACTCACGAAGTAAATCCGAAGGGAACTGACTGAAAAAAGGTCATTGTAAGTTGTTTGCGGACGCTTTATAAAAGTTTTAAAACCAGAATACGTTTCACAAACATGTCGTCTAGCACAATGCCAATGCCAATAGTGAATGTGAGCATTTTGAGTCACCTTTAAGACTGAAATTTAAAGTCTCACTACACTCCAGGATCACTTATGATTTGTTTCTTAATGTTAATTCCACACACTTTTTGCATCTTATACATTGAAAAGCGGGTTCAGAAAGTAAGAGACTTTCCTAGCCTTCTGCCTTCGCTGAATTGTCATTATTTTCAAAAAAATGTTGTACCTTCGATCACAAATCTGTACTGTGTTCTGAAAATATCAGAATGCCCCCCTCCCCACCCCATGATATCCATGTACGATTTACGTATTTACAACATGTCATTTTTAGGATGAGCAGTTTGGACACAGTATCTGATTAACAGGTGTTTTATTCAGTACCGTGGGACCTAATGGATGGCGACATCCTCTCGATTAAATGTATTTGAGATTTAAAGAGATGATTCTGCTATTATAGCACACTTTTAGTGAGTATTGAGAAGTTGGTAAGGTAAAAAGTCAAAAGGTCACATCATCATTTCTTCATAGAATAGAACTGAATTAATAGAAATTCTTTGTGTACTATTTGCTGATGATATGGCGATGTTTTCAGACACAAAGCCTTAACAACTTGTTGGCCACTAAAGGGAACGGCCAGTTTCTTTTGCCTAAAGGGGGGGGGGGGGTCTCCCTGTTTTTTTTTTAAATTGGCAGTGGGGGTCATGCTGTTTTGAAAATTGTGGATGGGGGGGGGGTCATTGTGTTTTGGATTGTGATGGAAGAAACAAATCCTTTTCTACAAATCCTTGTCTGAAATGTGGTACATGTAAATATTTGTTCTTGTCCCTGTTTCTTACATGAATTCT
The DNA here is from genome assembly GCF_964340395.1 of Glandiceps talaboti. Lineage (NCBI taxonomy): Eukaryota > Metazoa > Hemichordata > Enteropneusta > Spengelidae > Glandiceps > Glandiceps talaboti. Next base: position 22,947,790 of record NC_135553.1, read on the forward strand.
TTCGTTCAAACATAACTATACATATACATATACATGTACATGTATTACCTAGCTACCACACTAGGTACAGAACATGTCATGTAAATGCTTGGCTGTTTCACAATCAGTGCTTCACTTATCTTGCACTTTGGGACAAAAGTGAACTTGAAGGTTTTGTTATGGTAATCTTCATAGATAGTTTATAAAAGAAGTTAATCTAAATTGTTGTACTCGTAAGTATGAACTTGTCAGAAGGGATTAACACACTTTCTATTTTGGACACTACAAATCATCACATCTCATCAGATTCCAGTTTCCAAGTACTCTAACATATCGGTGACTTTACTATACATGCAATAATAATGCCCCTATACCAATGTTACGGGCCCATTTTTATGTGCCATGGGAAACTCATTTAAAACTTACAGTTACGTTAGCTTTTCGAAATATTACCGCAAAGGCTATGAATAACCTAAACATTGCCTTAATACAAGCAAAAAACTGCAGATCTGCCAGGGGGAAAATCCCAAGGACTCCCTCACCCCCAGAGGTTCCTCTTGCATTCAACCAACAGTCAGATGCACCAACAACCATTTTACTGTCATAATGGTATTAACCTTTTCTTATTTCACCCTATTCTAATTTGAGATAATATTGTTTTTTAAAGATGTGAAATGTTTGCCAAGATAGTGTAAAATTACCTTAAACTCCAAATCTCCCTACCAATGATACTACCATTAGATGTGCTGATCTTTACTAAAATAATGCCATTTAACTTGTTAAGAACATATTTCAACCCTATCTAAGTTATAAAGAATAGTTTCTGATACTTGATGGTGCTGCCTTGTAAAGCATGGATTGCTATTGCCTTAAAGGGTCCGAATAGCCTAAATATTGGCTTTAAGGGTAAAAATTCTCCAGGGCTTCTAGAGGGAAGACCCCCTCGGACCCCCACATGAGGTGGACATATGTCAGTCTCAAGCTCTTCCCCCTACTTATTACTGTCAAGATGCTATTTCAAAAGTATTTCAACCCCATGTACTTACTGTCTTGTAAAGCTGTCTTGTAAAGCTTGGAAGTAATTTGTCTGAAAGGGTCTGAATAGTCTCAAACTTGACTTTTCAGAGTAAAAAACCTCCAGGGCTTCTAGAGAGAGACCCCTTAGCCCCCCCCCCCCACACACACACATGAGGTGTATACATCCCAGGCTCAAGCTCTTGCCCCTACCTCGTACTGTCAAGATGCTATCAAACTATATTTCAAAGATATTTCAACCCTATGCAGTTGGCTATTACATGTTGGTGCAGTCTTGTAAAGCTTTGAAATTATTTTCTGAAAATGTCTGAATAGTCTCAAAATTGACTTTTCAGAGTTACAAACCTCCTGGACTTCTAGGGGAGACCCCCTAGGACCCACTATAAGAGATGTACGTATTCCCTTCTGAAGCTTTACCCCTACCTTTCACTGTCAAGATGTTATTAAAACTTTGGGAATATATTTTCCTCATGTGGTCAATAATTATAATTATGATAGCGCTATCCCAGGATCTTTGCAAGACAGTCAAGCAATCCACACTGACTCACGATCAAAAAAATACCTGTCATGTGAATATTAAATATGGGGGTGGGGGTGGTGGTGTCATCATGTTTTAGAATTAAGTGATAGGGGGTCAGCCTCTTT